>NC_060950.1:65937253-65941655 GCF_022045245.1 Lucilia cuprina | reverse complement strand
ACTATAGACTAGACTAGACTAGACTATAGACTAGACTAGACTATAGACTAGACTAGACTATAGACTAGACTATAGACTAGACTAGACTATGGACTAGACTATAGACTAGACTAGACTAGACTATGGACTAGACTATAGACTAGACTATAGACTAGACTATAGACTAGACTAGACTATAGACTAAATCATAGACTACACTCTAGACTAGACTATAGACTACACTATAGACTAGACTATAGGTTAGACTATAGGTTAGACTAGACTTTTGTTCAAACTATACATTAGATTTTAGATTAGACTGTAGTCCAAGATTTAGATTTAAATCTCTTTTTTCTGACAGATCTATGGTCTTCTTTTTATTAACTACTGTAGGGTATATATTTTATTTGTTTTTAATTGTTTTCTTTGATTCCTTTTATTATTTGTTTTGTAAACAAAATATTGTTTTATTTATTTTTGTTTTTTGCCTCAATTATTATCTCACTTTATTTTTGATCATTACAATAAATTTTAATTAATGCATTCACATTTATTTTTACACCTTTTTCGTTTGTTTGCTACACCATAGCCAAGTGGATTTAAGAATTTTTTGAAGATAAAGCTAAACAAATGTTAAAATTTCCGAGAATGTTGTAGAAATATAGAGTTTTGCTTGAATTTGTTGAAATGGTATTGGATTTATATTTATAACAGTATTAAAAGTTGTGATTTTAAATAAAATGGAAATGGTGTATTTTTTATTGTGTTATTATTAAGAAGCTTCCAATTCTAATGAGTTTTTATTATATTTTTAATTTAAATGTATTTATTTTATTTTACTTTACTTTCATTTTTGTTCAAATATTGGAATAATTATCAATTTCTTCTTTCTCTTGGACAGACCTTGTCACCTTTTTCTGTGTTTCATGTTTTTTTTGAAATTTATTTTTAAATATATGTTTAAAACATAATTCTAATTAGATTTTAAAAATATTTTTTTGTATTTGTTTAAAAGAAGAATCATTTTTTTATAATGATTCTTCAGAAGAGATAAGACATTTTGAAAATTATATTCTTTTTTAAAGTGAAAGTTAAATGTATTTCGGGAGATAAGTAAAATTTTGAATAATTATGTTAAAAATTTTATAGTTCGTGTTAAACAATATTAAAATAATGTTCAATTTGTTCTATTTAATCTGGAGTAAAAAATCAAAATAATATTTTTCAGCAAATTTTAATTGGAAATTTGATAAAGAGAATTTATAAAGAATTTTTAAATTTATTACAGATCAAACTAAAGTTCGTACCAAAAACTAAACCATAAACCAATGTAGGACTGAATTATAGTTCATATAGATTGATCCCCCTCACCCCCTCAAAATGAGCTAATTCTCACACCTCTCTGTTTTATTTTAAATTGTAAATAAAATCCATATTCTTGCTGTTGATGCCAAAAAATACTATTTCGGCTTTTAAATGTTTGATTAATGACAAATGTGGCAGTTGAAAAGTCATAAACTTCAAGTTGAGTAGAAAATTATATAGATTACTATATAGATAAATTGTATTTTTTTTGTATATTTTAGTATAAATTATTTAACTTGTAGATTAGTCACACGTGCCACAATTATAAAAATAGACAAAGTGTTTTTAGAGGAAAATGTCAAATTTATGTTTTTTTTTTGGATTTTAAAACAACTAAGATGACAAGTATTGAATTTAAAATAATAATTATTATTTTAAACTATCTGTAGTCTTATCCACAGTCAGGATTATAGTCTTGTCTATAGCCAGGACTATATTCAAGTCTATAGTCAGAACTATAGTCTTGTCTATAGTCAGGACTATAGTCTAGTCTATAGTTATTACAATAGCCTAGTCTATAGTCTAGCCTATAATCTAGTCTATAGTCTAGCCTATAGTCTAGTCTATAGTCTAGTCTATAGTCTAGTCTATAGTCTAGCCTATAGTCTAGTCTATTGTCTAGTCTATAGTCTAGTCTATAGTCTAGTCTATAGTCTAGTCTATAGTCTAGTCTATAGTCTAGTCTATAGTCTAGTTCATAGTCTAGTCTATAGTCTAGTTCATAGTCTAGTCTATAGTCAGGTCAAGTCTATTATGGAACTATTATGGTCTATTAGTCGCGTTTATAATATATAGACAGTTTTACTATTATAGATCACATCAAAATATTATTATGCACGAAAGTTTAACAGCATTCAAAAACAGCTGTCAGTTGCAATAAAAGTAAAACCATCATAGAATAACGCTGACATCTTTAAACGTTTTGATTTGAATAATTCTCTATTACGATTACACAGCTTAAATGATTTGTAATGTCTACTAAAAATAGCCGCATTCTCAGTTTTAGCGCCTTCTTTTTTTTAACAATAAAAAATTTAAAATTTTTTTTGCAATCACACATAATATATAAGAAATTGTTTACTTTGTATAACACAAAAATTACTATTTTTTTATTATTATATATTTTTGTAAGTCTTCCGTATTTGATGAATTAAAAAATTCCACAATTTCCGTTTAACACTTTAAGAAGTTGTTTTTTGTTCTTAAGATTTTTGTATAAAATAATAACGAGTTTTTTAATCGATTTTACCTGTGACATGATTCATATGTATTCCCCTTTTTCTAATACTTATGTATGGTGGTATTAGATCCGTTTGAAATCTCGATTTAAATGTCGTCCATCATGAGTAAAGTGAAGTGAAGTGTAATGACAATTACTGAGTAACTAACGAATATTTTCTACGCCGGTATTATTAGCTCATATTTTATAATGTGAGAAATTGTAATAATATTAATGAGAAACAAAAACAAGTTGCAATAAATTCGATGTTTGTAATTTTTTAAACAGACAATGAATGAATACTGATGTACAGCAGAGAACAGCATAAAGAGATTAAGACTTAAGGTTGAGTTTCAACGTTTTATTCCCTTGGCTGATCAGCTGATTTGTGTTTTTCATACAGAAAAACTTGGGGAAACTTTTGATTTTTGTGTGTGAGAGAAATATCAACCATTTCTTTCTCTCATAGTCAAGCTAACGACATAAACAGGTTTCCGTAAGACAAAAATGAATCAGCTGATTCGTTACGTAACGGAACGTAGAAACTAACCGAACCTTTAAGGGCACTAAGACTTTAAACTTGTAAATTATAAACCAAGAATAGAATATATTGACTTTTAAAAGGTTTATTGAAGTTAGTATTGTATACAAGTAAATCATCAATTGTTTCGGCCCCTGTTGCTTATGCAAACCACTCTCTGCTGTCTGTGCATCATTTAATTACTCCTACACTTGAAAAAATTATTAAATCAAATTACAATAGTTTGAAATATGTAAAAATAAAATGCAATAAAAAAGAAAATTTTATTTTAACATAAAAAGTGGGAGTTCAACTAAAGCTAGACTAAGTGAACTGGGAAAAAATATGAACCAATTTGTTTCCCAATATATTCTTATAAAAATAAAACTAAAAGAAATCATAGTTTTTTTGTTTTTAAATTAAAACTTAAAATTCTAAATAATTAGTCATTAGTTTTTTTTTCTATTACTTTATTTTATTTGTTCTTATTTCTTTTTTAATATTTATTTCTCTTGTTAAAAATTGTACTTTTTCATAATTTATGCCAATAATTTAATTTTATTAAGTTTTATTCTTTTTTTTCAAATATTTGTTTGTCATTTTTAAACTGGTCTTTTTCTCAAAAAAAAACTTTTATTTGTTTTATTATATAAATAAATGCATAATTCATATATATATAACTTTTTTTTCTTTCAACAAACAAATTCTAGTCATTTAAAGATTTATTTATAAAAAATTTCTTAATATTTCTTTTTTTTTTAATTCTCAGAATTATTAGAATGAAATGTTAAACTCCTATGAGGCTTTATAATGAAATGCAAACATTTATAAGTTTAATAGAATACACAAAATTTTATTAATTTATGCCAAAAAGTTTAGATCATTTGTGGTTAAATGTTAAAGCTAATAATGCGTTAAAAAAAACTATAAAGTCTCCGTTAGTTTCTACCTTACGTTACGTATTAAACAGCTGACTCGGCTAACGGAAAGCTGTATATTCTTTAGTCTAGACTATAGACTATTCTATAGTCCAGACTATAATCTATTCTATAGTTCAGAATATAGGCTATTCTATAGTCCAGACTATAGACTATTCTATAGTCCAGACTATAGACTATTCTATAGTCCAGACTATATACTATTCTACAGTCCAATCTATAGAGTATTCTACAGTCCAAACTATAGAGTATTCTACAGTCCAAACTATAGAGTATTCTACAGTCCAGACTATAGACTATTCTATAGTCCAGACTATAGACTATTCTATAGTCCAGACTATAGACTATTCTATAGTCCAGACTATAGACTATTCTATAGTC
>NC_060950.1:65935750-65937153 GCF_022045245.1 Lucilia cuprina | reverse complement strand
AGTTCAGTTCTAGTTCAGTTCTAGTTCAGTTCTAGTTCAGTTCTAGTTCAGTTCTAGTTCAGTTCTAGTTCAGTTCTAGTTCAGTTCTAGTTCAGTTTTAGTTCTCTTCAGGTTTCGTTTTAGTTCTGTTCTTGTCCCGTACTAGTTTATGTTGTATTAATAGTTTAGCTTTTCCGAATTTACTATTATAGATAACGCCTTAAAATTCAATCTACAGTCAGAACTCAAAATTATATTCTTATAATTTTTTTCAATTAAATTTTAACTTAATTGCCTCATTCAATCATATTTATTTTGATAAAGTGGCCAAAAGATAAAAGTAAAAGAAAACCAATAAATAAGCAAATATTTATTCAATTCTTATGTTTTAAAGTGATTTGCATTATTGAACACTTAAGAGAATTTTTTGATTTTAAAACATACTGATTCTATACAAAAAAATATGATAAGACTGCAAACAAATCAAAATTAACTTAAGCAACAATATAAAATACTTAATGAAAAAAAAATAAAACCAGATATAACAAATTAACATGATTTAAAAGAAATCTTGATTTTTATACTTAAGTACTGTGCATAAATAAACAACAAAGATGTCATGTCCGAGACAAAAAAAATGTACTTAGTACTCGCATAAATGTTAGATAAAAAACAAAAGTATTAGATTGAGTTTAAGTATGATTTCCTGCAGAGCAAACATTAAACTAGACACTGAATTTCGTAATAATCATGATTCAAGTTTTTTGTTTTTTATTATTTGATTTTTTTACAACACGTATTAACAATTAAGTTTATAAAAGTGTTTTTTTTTTTGTTTTTGTTATTCACTTTATTGTGATGTGTGTGGTATGTTTATTTTGACACGATTTTAGAGAACATACCTTCCCAGTTCAGGTTTTGTCAATTGGATGATATACAACGGTTTTCATTCATTACAAATTCTGCATGTCGCTGTATTTGTCTGTCAATAGCATTGTTTGTTCTTTAGCAACTTTTGATTAATGAAAAATATTGTTGACCTGGATGACAGATGTTTGTACCGGATGGGATATTTAAAACTTTATATTTAGATTTGTTGTAACTTCAACTATCATTTCGTTGCTTAAAGTAAACAATCAGACTAGAATAAACAAAAGACTAGAATATAGACTAGAAAATGGACTAGACAATAGACTATAGACTAGACTATAGACTAGACTATAGACTAGACTATAGACTAGACTATAGACTAGATTATAGACTAGACTATAGACTAGATTATAAACTAGACTATAGACTAGACTATAGACTAGACTATAGAATAGACTATAGACTAGATTATAGACTTGACTATAGACTAGACTATAGACTCGACTATAGACTCGACTATAGACTAGACTATAGACTAGACTATAGACTCGACT
>NC_060950.1:65934132-65935740 GCF_022045245.1 Lucilia cuprina | reverse complement strand
TCGACTATAGACTAGACTATAGACTAGACTATAGACTCGACTATAGACTAGACTATAGACTAGACTATAGACTCGACTATAGACTAGACTATAGGCAAGACTATAGACTAGACTATAGGCAAGACTATAGACTAGACTATAGGCAAGACTATAGACTGGACTAGACTATAGTATATAGGCTAAATTATAGACTCGACTATACACAATAAAATATAGTCTTAACTGGACTTAAGACTAGGCTATAGTTTAGACTATATATTAGACTTAAAACTGGACTAGATTATTAAAAAAAGTTTATATTTTTCGATATTAAGAAAGTACTCAATATTCCATGTCTAGTTCTAAACATTTTAAAAATTTGTTTGACACATGTTTATTTTATTGATGCATTCATTTTATTGTTGTGGTTAGTTGTTGTGTTTTGTGTAATGCACTTTTTATATATGAACCGATGACAACAGATCTAAAAGTGTGTGTGTGTGTGTGTGTGTGTAAGTGAATGAGTGCATTGATGACGGTGGGAGGTTTTTGTTATTTTCATAACGCACCAACTGACAAATCTCTATATTTAAAAAGCAAAGTGATGTCATTAGAAATTTACATAAAAACTAAGAAATATTGTAAAATTTTTGAAGACGACAAATTGTTTAGAGTTTTTGACAAACTATTGACCTCATTTATCTTTTCAAAATTCGAGGAGGGGAGTTTTAAATAAAAGCACTATAAATAGTTTGTTTTAAAAATAATTTTCTAAAATGTTCTTAAAGGTTTGAAAAACGTTTTTCTAAATTTCAAACAAATGAAAATTTAAAAAGTTTTTCATTTTTGCTTTTTTTATTTTATTCATTATCACCTGATTATTTCTAAATAAGTTCCTTGGCCTGAATATTTTTTCAAGACTTTTTACCGGATATCACCCCAATTATTTGTTTAAAATTGTTTTTGTCTTAATTTCTATCATAAAATAAATGACATAATTTTTCTTGATTTGTTATTTTTTTTTTAATTTATTAAGAAAATGTGTTGTTTTTCTCTATAACATTTAACAAAGATTTTTTAAAAAAACACCTTTTGAACTTTTGAAGACGTATTTTAACTGATAATTTTTGTGTATAATAAATCTTTTTATTGTTTTTTCATTTTTTTTCATATTTCAACACAAAATCGCAAAGTATTATAGTAATTCAGAAAAAAATTTATTCTAAAGAAATATTATTCTTATCATTTTATTATGAAGAAAATAAAAGTGATTTTTGCGATTTAATATAAATTATAGATTAAAGCATAAAGAAACAAAAAAAAAATGGAACATAATTTGTTAAAAATATCCAATGAATTATATATTAATCCAATTCCAAAAAAAGACAGATTCGTTTCCTCAACATGATTGGATCTCATCCACTCCTACACTTTCTATATACTTTCTCGATAGCAATCACCTAATCTGTTCATGATCGTGACCGGTATAATTTTTCTTAACTATAACTAGAATGTAGATTTTATTATAGGCTAGACTATAGACTAGACTATAGACTAGACTATAGACTAGACTATAGACTAGACTATAGACTAGACTATAGACTAGACTATAGACTAGACTATAGACTA
>NC_060950.1:65909998-65934032 GCF_022045245.1 Lucilia cuprina | reverse complement strand
GTAAAGACTATAGACTATTCTATAGTCCAGACTATAGACTTTTCTATAGTCCAGACTATAGACTATTCTATAGTCCAGACTATAGACTATTCTATAGTAAAGACTATATACTATTGTATAGTCCAGACTATATAATATTGTATAGTCCAGACTATATACTATTGTATAGTCCAGATTGTAAACTATTGTATAGTCCAGATTGTAAACTATTCCATAGTCCGTTAAGAGAAGGGGTTTCCCCTTTAACATTTTGTTACAAAAAAATATTCTTAAAAAAACTAGTAAAATCCGTTTTTGTGGTTTTCCTAGGAAATTTAAAACAAAATTTTTAGTTTTCTTAATAAACTCAAAAATAGGTTTAATTTTTTAAATAAAAAACTAGCTACCAATTCTCACGTCTGAAAAAACCCTTAATAAATTCTGAAAAAAAATTGTACAAGGTCGGCTATTTAGCAAAATAAACCAACCGCAATTATAAGACTCAATCATGCATTATCAATTTAAATAAAAACACAATTTTTTGCACGAAAAAAAATACTTTTTAAAAAAACAAAATTATTCTCAGAATTTATTGGTCAAAAGTACAACAACATAGTCATTACTACTGAATGAATTTGAAAAGTTGAGAAAAAGAACTGATAACCGGTAAAATAAAAAAACAATTTACAAACCTAACTGATAATACAGATAATTAAAGCTTAAACGATCGCTCTCAACAAGAATTTGTTATTATCACTAGAATTAATTGTTTATACAATAAAAATGTCTCTGAATTGATCTTTTTGAGGAGAGCATTCTACTGTGTGCATGATGATCTTTAAGTAAAAGATAGAATAACACTCTCATTAAGTTGGTGGGTGTAAGTGTATGTGTGTCTGTTATTTGGTTATTGGTTGATTTGATTGTTGTATTCGATTTATTTTGAGACAAAATTTTTCATTTATATTACGATCGCATTTATGCTGCATTGTATTAGTTGAGCTTTTGCTCTGATCGCGTACGCACGTTTTAAGAAATATTCAAAATATTGAAATACCATTCCCGGTGGTTTGGTATTAGTGTTATATAAATATCCTGCAGTTTCTGTATGTGAAACTGTTATAAGGATCCTGAATTTAAAATTGTGTGAAAAAAAAACTTAATGGAAAAAAATTAAATTGAGAAATTTTGTATTAGAAAAAGTGAGTGAGATTAATTATATTTATAAAAATAATAAATTTACAAAAACAATTTTAAAAAATTTTAAGAAAAAATTAAAGAAAAACTTGAAAATAACACAAATTTTAATAAAATGAACTGTAAATAATAAAATTTTAAAAAAATATCTAAAATTTTCAAAAATTGTGGAAAATGTTGTAAATTTTAGTAGAAAATTAATTTAAAATTTTAAAAATTTTGTGAAAATCAATTTTAATAAATTTTAAATTTTTTTTAAAAAAGCAGACAGAGTGACCTATCTTTTGTTATAAAAAAAATATAAATTTTCAATCAAATATGACTAAAAAATTTACATTAATTTTACCTTGCACTGTACAACTGCACTTGTTTACATTTTTCAATTGTTTTTTTTTTAACTTTTCTCGATTCTTTATAAAAATTACAAAAAATATATTAAAATTTTAAAATAATATTGCCATTTTTGAAAACTAGACACTGTGACCTTTCATTTGATATAAAATACTTATATATTATCATGGAAATATATATTAAAAATGGACGCCAAATTGTACATTGCACTGTAAATTGTAATTTTTGACTTTATTTGATTATTTTATTATTAATTTAAAACTGTATTAAAATTTAAAACAAAATTAACATTTTCGGAAAGCAGACACTATGACCTTTCATTTGGTATATAATACTTATACTTTTTCATGCAAATATATCATAAAAACGGGCGTCAAATTGTACATTGCACTGTAAAACTGTAATTTTTGACTTTATTTGATTATTTTATAATAAATTTAAAAACATATTTAGTTTTTGAAAGAAACTTAACATTTTTGAAAAGTAGACATCATGACCTTTCTTTCGATATAAAATACTTATACCTTTTTCCGTAAAATATCTTAAAAATGGACGTCGAATTGTACATTGTACTGTAAAACTGCAGTAGTTAATATTTCTCAATTGTTTTTTGACATTTCTCGGTACTTTTTAAAAATTACAAAGAATGTATTAAAATTTGGAAATGAAATCAACATTTTTGAAAAGTAGACTCTATGACCTTTCATTTGATATAAAATACTTACAGTTTTTCATCACAATATAACTTAAAAATGGACTCCAATTTTGCATTGCACTGTAAAACTGTAATTTTTGACTTTATTTAATTGTTTTACAATAAATTGAAAAGCGTATAAGACTTTTGAAATAAAATTAACATTTTTGAAAAGTATACACTAAGACCTTTCATTTGGTATATAATACTTATACTTTTTCATGCAAATATATCATTAAAACGGCCGTCAAATTGTACATTGCACTGTAAAACTGTAATTTTTGACTTTATTTGATTATTTTACAATAAATTGAAAAGCATATAATATTTTTGAGGTAAAATTAACATTTTTAAAAAGTATACACTAAGACCTTTCATTTGGTATATAATACTTATACTTTTTCATGCAAATATATCATTAAAACGGCCGTCAAATTGTACATTACACTGTAAAACTGTAATTTTTGACTTTATTTGATTATTTTATTATAATTTGAAAAACAAATATTATTTTTGAAATAAAATTAACATTTTTAAAAAGTAGACACTTTGACCTTTCATTTGATATATAATTTGTATAGCTTTTCTTTTCTCTTAGAACTACAAAGTGTTCTTCAACTTTACTATTTAGCAGAAAATTTTTTATAAATTTAAAAACTTTTGTTGAAAAATTTTAACAAATTCGTTTGAAAACTTTTAAAATTTTACAAAATTTATATGGAATTTTCTAAAAACAAGTTTTCTTATTGAAAATCTTGCAAAATATTGAAAATTTTAATAAAATTTTTCAAGAAAATTTGAAATTTTAAAGAATTTAACACTTTTTTTTAGATCTAAAACAGTTTAAGCTTTTTAAAGCTTTTATTAGATATTCTATTTACTTGATTGTTTATAAAACTAATTGTTATTCAAAAATATTTTTTAATTATGTTTTCTTTTGAATATTTTAATAAAAATGGTTATTCAACTTAAACTTTGAAACACTAACCCATAAAAAACTTTAAATCAAGGTAAACTCACATGCAAATAGTTCCTGTGTTGCCATTTATGGATTTGTTTGTAATAAGTTTTTGTTTTTTAATAATATATTAAAAGCTTTTGATTCTTTTATATTTAAATATTAAAAACTATTTCTGACATAATTATTTAAACTATTCTTTTAATAAATAATAGAAACTTTTAAAACTTTATCACTGTTAATTAACAATAAAGTTCGAAATGTCTATACAACCTTTCCGGAAAGCTTTAACTTTAATCTTTTATACTTTTATTCTAAAAGCATAATACTTTATCTACCATTTCTCCAAGTTCTGATTATATTGATGCATAAGTTTGAAATTTGGGAATAAACAAAATCTGCCAAATTCTCAAGCTTTTCAAATCTGTATTATTTAAATAGATATTTCGAAGCTTTTGATAGCTTAAGCTTTCTGCTAATAAAAAATTCTAAAAGCTTGAGTTCTCCTCTAATTATATACCAAATTTTGTAAAAATCAGGTTATGGGTTCTAAAGTTGTAAACATTTAAAATATTGTCTTTTTGTCTATGAAAATGTTTATTTTTGAAAGTTCTTGATTGCAAAGCTTTTTAATTGTTCTATATAAAAGTGTTAAAGTTTTTTTAAGGATTAAGGAAAAATATTTCTATAGAATTTAGTCTTAATTTTTTCCTACAAATAAAGCTCTAGCTCATTTTGTTCTAAGTTAAATAGTTGTATAAAAAGCTTTTATTTATTTTTATTTTAAAGCTTTAAAAAGCTAGATTTTTCTACTTTCGATGAATTCTGAAAGCTTAACATTACTTCGCCTTATATTCAATATTTTGAGCAGATCCAGGGAAAGATTGAGAAGTTTTACAACAACAAATAGTAGCATAGAAAATTGTCTATAAATTTATTTAATACTTATTTTAAAGCTTTGAAAAGTTGGATTTCAATATCTTTGATCCATTCTAAAAGCTTAACTTTTCTTTCAGTTATAAATATATATTCTTTCATAATATATTTTAAAGCTTTAAAAAGCTCAATAGTTTTGTTTTTTATACATTTTGAAACCTTTTAAAATGGCTTATCTATAACATCTATTTATCATTTTACTAAACTTTAAAAGCTTTATAATTGATCTTATATTTGCTATTTTATTTAAGCAATTTAAATAACCTCAATATTATATCGTTTGATTGAAAGTTTATTGAAATTTGTTTTTATTTTTTTTATCAAAATCCTTCAATCTTAATTGAAAACTAGCATCTCCATTCAATAACGATTTAAGCACGCATTCAAAAGTGACAAATTATATTTGCTACTAATTGAAATTATTTGTTTGGACAATTGTTCAATTATCAATTGTAATTAATTATAGAAAAAAAAAAACAAATACATATGCAAATAATTTTAGAAATAAATTAAACCTGACAATAAACTTGACATTTTTTTTTAAATAAAAAAGGAATTATAAATTTATAATAAAAATTTCTGGTAGAATTAAAAAGTTTAAATTTTAGATATGATATAAGATTAGAAATCGGTTTTTTTTTGCATTCAAACACACCTTTTAGTTTTTAACAGGGATGGTAAATTGAAATTGTTAAATAGTGCTAACATACCTAGACTATAGATTAGACTATAAACTATAGACTACATACAAGATTATAGACTACACTATAAAATAGACTATAGACAAGACTATAGTCTATATTCTAGTGTAGTCTATAGTCTAGTCTAGTATACAGTCTAGTCTATAATCTAGTCTATAGTCCAGTCTATAGTCTAGTCTATAATCTAGTCTATAGTTCAGTCTATAGTCTAGTCTATAGTCTAGTCTATAGTCTAGTCTATAGTCTAGTCTATAGTCTAGTCTATAGTCTAGTCTATAGTCTAGTCTATAGTCTAGTCTATAGTCTAGTCTATAGTCTAGTCTATAGTCTAGTCTATAGTCTAGTCTATAGTCTAGTCTATAGTCTAGTCTATAGTCTAGTCTATAGTCTAGTCTATAGTCTAGTCTATAGTCTAGTCTGGTTTATAGTCTGGTCTATAGTCTAGTCTATAGTCTAATCTAAAGTCTAGTACATAGTCTGGTCTATAGTACAGTCTATAGTCAATGGTTTAAAATATAGTCTAATCTATAGTCTATAGGCTAGAATGTAGTCTTATCTATATACTAGACTATGGCCTAGTCTACTATACTATATTCTAGGCCATAGATGAGACTATTGACTAGACTATAGATTAGACTATAGATCATATATTATATATTAGATAAGATCTATGAACGTTATAATTCTATAATATTTATTAATTTTTGAGCATTCTTCTCTTCCAGATATTCTGAAAACTTCTCATTAGAAACACAAACTTAAACCCCTAAAATGAGAGGCCTTAGCCTAATAATAGTGCTAGTGGCATTGGTACAATGGAGTTGCGGTTACAGTGCCTACAATAGACGTGCTGCTGATTGTGGTTCCTATGGTGCCTGCCCTTATACACCAGGCAGTAGTGCTCAATACACTTCTTCCTACACTCAATCATCTTCGTCGTCGTCGGCATCGTCCTCTTCGTCTTCATCATATGGCTATGGCTCGTGCTGTAGTCTCAACAGCTGGGCTTATGCACACATCGATGATATTAGACAATTTGCCAATCGTCTAAGGCAGGAATATAATAGCATGTCTTCCGGTTCTACCTCAGGCTATAGTACTACCTATACTCCTTGGTCGGGTAAGTTTTGAATTGATAATTTCGGACAGAATTGTTAATTGTAATTGTTGGTTGTTTTTTGTCTTTTAGAGAGTATTATCAGTTTGACCGGTAAAACTTCTGGGGAATTGGATGCCATTTGCCGTTTCCAAAGCGAACAATTGGTTAATGATATGCGCAATGGTTTGGTCTCTTATAGCGTTATTGGTCAACCCAATTTCTTTGAATGGAAATCTTCGGATATTTTGCAAAAATATGCCGTAGCTGGTGTTGATTATGGTCAACAGCAATCTTTGAATTTAGACTTGTCTAATTTCGATGATGTTAAGACCTACAATTATCCCGCTGAAGTTAAGGTGGTCGATGGTAAGACCATTGTTGTGCACAGAAATGTTACCGAAGCACATAAGAGCGGTGGAGAAGGTACTTTTGAAAATCCCTACATTACGGTGGTCAAGAGAAATCGTACTGTTGTTACCACTAACACAGTGCCCGTATACACTGGCTCTTATAACACTGGCAGTTCCTACGGTTCCTCCAATGCTGGCTATACTACTGGCGGTCAGGTTTATGTTCCCGGCGGCAGTACTGTTGTTACCCGCAAGAAGACCGTTTATGATTGGGTTAATCAAAATATGGAACCCAGCGTAGTGGGTTATAGTCCAGTGGTTAATGTTGATTCCCATTGGGGTACCAGCTCCAATTTATACAAACCTCCTGTACATATACCTGTAGATACTTCCACTAAGTCCGAAGTTGAAACTTTCGGAACTGGTTCTCATGTTTATCAGCCCAGCTATAGTCCCGGCTCTACTGTTACTGTCAGACGCTACAATAAGACTATTATTACCAATGCTGATGGTACTGTTGTCTCTGGTTCTGAGAGTCATAAGAAATGGGTTGATGGTAAATTGGTTTATGACACTGAACGTCCCTTCGGTGAGTGGACTGTGCCACGTGATGAGGAATGGAAACGTGAGGAACGTGAACGTTTCTTCTGGTTCTTGACCTCGGGCAATATTACCCCTCAAAGTTTGGAAGCTTGGCAAAGGCAACAGGAAGAAAGACTTTTGGCTTTGGCTGAACGTTATCACTGTACTGTAGAAGAGATCCAGGATTGGCATCGCAAAGAATTGGAACGTTATCGTGTGTTGTTGGGTCAATATCGTGCCCAAACTAATGATGACACCACCTGGAAACGCATGGAACGTGGTCGTCTTGATTGGTTGATCCATCAGAACAGTGTTACTCGCGATGAATTGGAAAGATGGCAAAGAGAAAATGCCGATAAACTGGCTCAATTGGCCCGTCAATACAGAATCACTGTAGATGAATTGAAGACCTGGCAAATTGAGGAATTGGATCGTTTGTATGTTTTCTTCAATGATCAAAACAATTCCATGATTTCCCGTCCCAATACTGAATCTCTAACACGCACTAGTGAACAAGAACGCTTGGAGGAATTGATTAGACAACACAATGCCACCATTGATCAGTTGCAAAATTCCATTAAAATGGATCAACAAAAACTATCCGATCTCTCGCTCAAATACCGTGGTAATGTAGGCGATTTGGAAAAATGGCTTAAAGGAGAATTGTCGCGCTTGGGTGGCATCATCACCGAACAACGCAATGAAATGACTCGCATCACTGAATGGCAAAAGACAGAACGTGATCGTTTGGAGAATATTGTCAAGAATCATCGCGGTTCTGTGGGCAATATTGATGAACAAATGGCTAAGGATCGCATTTATTTGCAAACATTGGCCAGTAAATATCATGTCAGCATTGAGGAAGTCGAGAAGTGGCAAAGACAAGAACTGGAACGTTTGCAGAAGGAGGGTCAATTGCAAATTGAATTGGGCATTAAGGAATGGCAAATGAGAGAACATGAAAATCTCAAGAAACTCATTGCCCAAAACGATCTTACCGTAGAGGAATTCCAAAACCAAATTGTCAATGATCGTCAGAAATTGCAAAACTTGGCCAGCACTTACAATGTGCAGGTTAACGAGATCCAAGAATGGCTGAGAAAGGAAATAAATGAATTAAAGAATGAAGGTTTCCTCAATGAGGTCAAAAAAGAATTGGCCGAATGGCAGCAACAGGAAAGACAACGTCTTTTGCTTATTGTCCAACAAAGCCAGGCTACTGTACAGGATTTGGAGCTTAAGATCAAAACCGATCAAAGCCATTTGAATCAATTGGCTGCCAACTATAATGTGCAAGTAAGTTGTTTTTTTGAGGAATTTTGTAAAAGAGAAATTTTCCTTATAATTTTTGTTAAATTTCTTAGGTTTCTGAAATCGAAGAATGGCTTAAGAAGGAACTTATGCGTCTACAATCTCAAGGCTTAGTTAAGGCTGAAGATCTTAAGGACTGGCAAAAGGCCGAAAGAGAACAAATGCTTATTTTGTTGCAAAACAACCAATTGACCATTGAAGAATTCGAACGCAAGTTATTGTCTGATCGTCAAAAATTAGCCGATTTGGCTAAAATGTACAATGTCAAGACCACCGAAATTGAAACCTGGATTAAGAAGGAAGGTGAACGTTTGCAAACCATGGGCTTGTTGCAATTGCAAGAACAATTGAACAATTGGCAGAAGATTGAACGTGAGCGTATCATGAATTTGGTGCAACAAAACAATCTTTCCATCAAGGAATTGGAGGAGAAGATCGAGAATGATCAAACTCATTTGTATAGCACAGCTCATCAACATCAAGTGCGTGTTGAAGAGATTGAGGAATGGATCAAGAAGGAAATACAAAGATTGCAAGCTGAAGGTTTGGTAGAATTGGAGAAATTGAAGGACTGGCAAAACGAATGGAGAGGCAACTTAACCAATATGGTTAAGGAACGTGACTTTACTGTAGAAGAATTCCATAAATGGTTGTTGGAAGATCGTTCCCGCCTGCAAGCCTTGGCCATGCAACACAATGTCAAGATTGAGGAAATCGAAACTTGGGTTAAGAATGAAGAACAAAGATTTGTAGCCATGGGTTTGCTAAAGCCCAATGAGAAGCTCACCAACTGGCAAGAGGTAGAAAGACGCTATTTGGAACGTATTACCCAAGAACAATATCAATCTACCGAACAATTGGAACAGAGATTAAGACAAGATCGTGAACTACTAGAGAAATTGGCTAGAGATTATCAAATCCAAGTAGAGGAGATCGAATCATGGATGAAGAAAGAATTGGCTAGATTACGCGATGAAGGTCAATTGCAAATCGATAACTTAACTTCCTGGCAAATAGCCGAAAGAGAACGTTTAGATGCTCTCTTGAAACAAAACAAACAATGGTCGGTGGAAGAATTTGAACAGGTGCTGAGACAAGATAGAGATCATATGCAAAAGACCGCTTTCCAATATCACACCTCTGTGGAGGAAATTGAAAAATGGATTCAAAGTGAGGTCAATCGTTTGCAACAACAAGGCAAATTGAATATTGAGAAAATGACCCAATGGCAAAAGGAACAACAGCAACGTATACTTAATCTCTTGCAACAACAGTCCAGCATTACTGTAGAAGAATTCCAGGTTAAGATACAAAAGGACAGAACTTTCCTCATGAACTTGGCCAGACAATATCATGTCAATGTCAACGAAGTAGAAGAATATGTCCAGAAGGTCATACAAGATTTGAAGGAAAAGGGCAAATTCGAATTGGAACAATTGAAGGGCTGGCAAATAGCCGAACGTGATTATATACTTAATCTCATTAAGCAGCATAAGAACGAATGGACTACCAAGGAGTATGAGGATAAATTGAAGAGCGATCGTGATCATTTGACCCAATTGGCCGATTATTATCGTGTTAATGTTAAGGAAGTGGAAGAATGGATGATCCGTGAACTTTTGCGTTTAAGAAAGGAGACCAGTGAACAAATTGCCAAGCTGTCCGCCTGGCAAGTAGCCGAATTGGAAAGACTTAAGCAAATGATTAGAGAAAATAATCGCTTAAACTATGTACAATTCGAAGTGGAATTGAAGAAGCAAAAGGATCATTTACTCCAACTTTCCCAACAATATTCCGTTAGTGTTACCGAAATCGAACAATGGCTGAGAGAGCAGTTGTTAAACTTAAAGACCACCGGTGAGGTTCAGGTGGAAAATCTTACAAAATGGCAAGAAGATGAACAGAAACGTTTGATTGCCTTGTGTTTGCAACAGCAAAGAGAAATCACCAACGAGGAGTTTGAGCAACAATTGAGAAGAGATAGAGAGAGATTGCAAAAACTTGCCAACGAATACAATGTTTCGGTGCAACAAATCGAACAATGGATGAAGGATGAATTGCAAAGACTGAAGAATTCCGGTTTAGTACAAGTGGAACAATTGTCCTATTGGCAAAAGATTGAAAGAGAACGTTTGCAAGATTGGTTAAAGCAACAGAATAAGGCTGCCACCACCGAACAATTGGATGCTTTCATTAAACGTGACAAGGCCAGATTACAACGCATTGCTCAAGATTATCATGTTACCGTGGAAGAAATAGAATCCTGGGTGGAACAAGAAGGTGCTAGACTCCAATTATTGGGTATGGTTAAGGGACCCACCGACAAGATCTCCGACTGGGAATTCACGGAATCATGGACTAGCAAACATCCCCAAAACAACTGGAATAGTCAAGGTATGTTCACCAACGAAGAGATCTGGAAGGAACAAACCAAAGCCCATTTACAAGCTGTGGCCCAAGTTAAGCCCATGTCTTGGCAAGAATTCGAACAATATTTGAAGAATGAACGCATGCGTTGGGAACAATTTGCCAGACAATACAATGTCACCGTTGAAGAAATTGAAACCTGGCTAAGACAGGCTGCTCAAGAACTGGTGCCACAAGGTTTTATCTACGGCAAGGTGATCGTTGAAGAATGGGAAACCCATGAACAAAACCATCTACAACAATTAATCAACGATAAAATGCGCAAACAACAGCAGTGGTCCATTGAAGAATTGGAAAGACAATTGATCAATGATCGTGAATACTTGCAACGTTTGGCTCAACAGTATCACTTGACCGTGGAACAAATCATTGAATGGTATAAATTGGAATTGCAAAAGCTATTGAACCAAAGAAAAATCGTCACCGAAAACCTAACCGAATGGCAAAAGAACGAAAAGGATCGTCTTTATAATTTGATCTCACGCAATCCCTATCGTACCCAAGAACAATGGGAACAGGAAATTTTGAAAGATCAAACCACTCTTAATCGCATATGTGATCAATATCATGTTACCATCGAAGAGGTAGAGATTTGGATAAGAAACGAAATCAAACGTTTGGGTGTATTGGGTTTGATTAAGGGCTACGATCAACATTCTGGTTCTGGCGTCCAATACAGTGGCTGGCAGGAGCAGGAAAGACAAAGATTAAGAGCTATTGCTGCTGAATTGTCCATAACCGAAGAAGAGTTCTTGGAATTTATTGCCAAAGATGATTACTTCCAAAAACAATTGACCCAAATGTATGGCTGTTCTTTGGAGGAGTTAGTGCCCTTCCAAAAGGTAGTAATTGCCAATATGAATAGAGAAGGTTTGTTGGATAGAACCGTTTTGCTTAAGGTGGAACCTTGGCAAAAGACCGAAAGAGATCGTTTGTACAGTTTCATTAAGGATAAAAGCTACACTTTGGAGAATTTGAAAAACTGGCAGAAACAGGAAATGTTATTTAATGGCTTGGCTGCCAACATTGGCATTACCGCCCAAGAGTTGAAGGACTGGCAAGTGCAAGAATTCGAGCGCATACAGAAATTGGCTCAATACTATCAAATGAACCTCAATCAATTGCAAGATTTCCGTGAAAAGGAATTGCGTTTCATTACCTATATCATGCACAAGAAGACCGCCTCGGAACCCGTGCGCGTACAATGGGGTGCCAACGAAAACAGACGTTATGCTGTATTGCAACGTAAGACCGGTTTGCAAGGAGAAGAACTTGTACAATGGCGCCGCAAATTGTATCTTCTAAGTCAAGCTCGTTTGCCTTTCAGCTATGGCGGCTATGGTGGTTGGGAAAATGGTCCTGGCACCACAAATCGCACTGCCTCTAACAAGCCTTTCATCTCTAAGGATCGTGGAGATCAACCCCCCAATGTGTTCGATGAAAACATTGACAACGATGAACCCGGTGTAATGGGCTCTAAATATGTTTTGCCCTCCCCTCCTAGTGCTCAAATGAAAATGGAACCCAACCAACACTCGGGTGGCTATGGAGGTTCCCACTCCATGTCCGGCAGCTATTCCTACAGCCATGGAGCAGGACATAATCAAATGGGTTCTCAAGCCTTGACTGCCGATGATTATGGTCAACAACAAGTACAGATGGAAGATGAATTTGGTCAGCAAGTGCAGGTGGAAGATTTACAAGGCACCTTTGATGGATCTTCTTCGTCTTCGTCCTCTTCCTCTTATACTCAAGGAGGTTATGGGGGTCATGGTTATGGACATAATCGTGGTCATGGTTATGGTCATGGTAATGCATATGGTCACTCTCAAGGTCATGGTTATGGTCACGGACAAGGTCATGCCTATGGTCAACAACAGCAACAACAAGTTGAAGTAGAAGACTTAACTGGCACTTTCACCCATCAACAACCCATGCAGAGTGAAAAGCAAATCGATCAAACTGGAGTAAGTATTTTAACTCTAAATTTTTAAATATGTTTACTAATTTATTAACAATTTTTATTTTTCAATCACTTTCTTTTTTAGCAACTCGAAGTACAAGCAGAAGCTGAAAAACCCGGTCTCCTCTCCAGATGGAAAAACAAAATCTTTGGTTAATTTTAAAATACTCTTTAAGTCTTTGTAAAAAAAAGTTTTTTTCGTTGTTGTCGTAGCAGCTAAAACATAAAAATGCCATGTTTCGTTGAATTTAAGTTTAATTTGCCATTTATTTTAATTCTTTCGTTTTTTATTTAATTTCGTTTTTCGTATTTTTTAGTTTGTTTAAAATGTAGTTTTAAGATTTTTTTTCGGAAATTAAGCCACAACGAACGAAATTTTTGTATGAAAAAAAAAAAACTAAACATATATTATTAATAAATTAATATTAAATAAAGTTAAAAGTTAACTTAAATAAATATATACTAAAATAAAAGAATTTATGTGTTTAATTTAAGAACTCAAATAAGACAAGAACAGAACTAAAACAAAACTAGAAAAGATCTAGAGCAGAACTAGAATAAAACTAGATCAGAACTAGAACAGAACTAGAACAAAACGAGAACAGAACTAGAACAGAACTAGAATAGAACTAAAACAGAACTAGAACATAACTAGAACAGAACTAGAATAGAACTAGAATAGAACAAGAATAGAACTAGAATATAACTAGAATAGAACTAGAACAGAACTAGAACAGAACTAGAACAGAACTAGAACAGAACTAGAACAGAACTAGAACAGAACTAGAACAAAACGAGAACAGAACTAAAACAGAACTAAAACAGAACTAGAATAGAACTAAAACAGAACTAGAACATAACTAGAACAGAACTAGAACAGAACTAGAATAGAACTAGAATAGAACTAGAATAGAACTAGAATAGAACTAGAATAGAACTAGAATAGAAGTAGAACAGAACTAGAACAGAACTAGAACAGAACTAGAACAGAACTAGAACAGAACTAGAACAGAACTAGAACAGAACTAGAACATAACTAGAACAGAACTAGAACAGAACTAGAACAAAACGAGAACAGAACTAGAACAGAACTAGAATAGAACTAAAACAGAACTAGAACATAACTAGAACAGAACTAGAACAGAACTAGAATAGAACTAGAATAGAACTAGAATAGAACTAGAGTAGAACTAGAACAGAACTAGAACAGAACTAGAACAGAACTAGAACAGAACTAGAACAGAACTAGAACAGAACTAGAACAGAACTAGAACAGAACTAGAACAGAACTAGAACAGAACTAGAACAGAACTAGAACAGAACTAGAACAGAACTAGAACAGAACTAGAACAGAACTAGAACAGAACTAGAACAGAACTAGAACAGAACTAGAACAGAACAAGAACAAAACTAGAACAGAACTGGCCCTAGCGCTTCTAGTTTAGCCAGAAAATGGACTTTTATGTTTTCACTCAAAAAAACCGAATTTTGATGGAAAATATAAGTAATCACAGATTTTCATTGTTTTGGCCCTAGCTCCTCTAGTTTAGCCAGAAAATGGACTTTTATGTTTTCACTCAAAAAACCAAATTTTGATGGAATTTATAACTGATCACAGATTTTCATTATTTTGGCCCTAGCTCCTCTTGTTCAGCCAGAAAATGAACTTTTATGTTTTTACCCAAAAAACCTAATTTTAATGGAATTTATAAGTGATCACAGATTTTCATTGTTTTGGCCCTAGCTCCTCTAGTTAAGCCAGAAAATGGACTTTTAAGTTTCCAAAAAATCGAATTTTGATGGGAAATATGAGTGATCACAGATTTTCATTGCTTTGGTCCTAGCTCCTCTAGTTTAGCCAGAAAATGGACTTTTATGTTTTCACTCAAAAAACCGAATTTTGATGGGAAATATGAGTGATCACAAATTTTCATTGTTTTGGCCCTATCTCTTCCAGTTTAGCCAGAAAATGGACTTTTATGTTTTTACTCAAAAAACCGAATTTTGATGGGAAATATAAGTGATCACAGATTTTCATTGTTTTGGCCCTATCTCCTCTAGTTTAGCCAGAAAATAGACTTTTATATTTTCACTCATAAAACCGAATTTTGATAGAATTTGTAAGTGATCACAGATTTTCATTGCTTTGGTACTAGCTCCTCTGGTTTAGCCAGAAAATGCACTTTTATGCTTTTACTCAAAAAACCGATTTTTGATAGGAAATATAAGTGATCACAGATTTTCTTTGTTTTTGCCCTAGATCCTCTAGTTTAGCCAGAAAATGGACTTTTATGTTTTCACTCAAAAAACCGAATTTTGATAGAATTTGTAAGTGATCACAGAATTTCATTGTTTTGGCCCTAGCTCCTCTAGTTTAGCCAGAAAATCGACTTTTATGTTTTCACTCAAAAAACCGAATTTTGATGGAATTTATAAGTGATCACAGATTTTCATTGTTTTGGCCTTGCTCCTCTAGTTTAGCCAGAAAGTGGACTTTTATGTTTTCACTTAAAAAACCGATTTTTGATAGGAAATATAAGTGATCACAGATTTTCTTTATTTTGGCCCTAGCTGCTCTAGTTAAGCCAGAAAATGGGCTTTTATGTTTTCACTCAAAAATTGGAATTAAAATGAGAAATATAAGTGATCACAGATTTTCATTATTTAGAACAGAAGTAGATCGATTTTTTTTGGAATAAAACTCTTGTTATTTTTAACCTAAAATATTAATTTACTTCTTTTTATTTATATTTATTTTATATATATTTTTTCTTTAATAATTCTTTTCATAAATAATTTCTATATGTATATAAACAATATTTGTTTTAAATTTAATTTCACTTACATTTTCAATAATTTACAATTTATAATTACAATATCATTTGACATATTCTATGATTTTGTGGTGTTGTCTAGTTTGTTTTATAGAAATTTTCATTCTTATGGTTGTCAATTCAAAAAGAAGGGAAATCACAATTTTTTGTGAAAAGCTCCTTAGTTAGTGTGATTTAGGGTTTTTTTTTTTAAATAGTTCAATATTTTAAGTTTTTTTTTTTAATTATTAAATTGGTTTTGTTTTACAGTAGGGATATGTGAAGTGTATTATAAATTATACATAATGAGAAAAATAAGAATTTTAATACAAAATAAGAATTTTAATGAAAATTGTTAAACTAAATTTTTTGTAAAATTAATTAAAATCTAGAGACAGGAAGAGCTTAAAAGAGAGTTAAAATTAACAGCCTTTAAAGCAAATTTGTTAAACATTTAGTTGCTGCAACTAAAGTTTGTTAAGTCAACCAAATATATATTAGCTTAAACATTGAAATGATCATGATTTTGTTATAATAATTATAAGAAAAATCATAAAAATATTACTTTAAATAAGTAATATAAATTTGAAAATTGAATTAAAAAAATTATTTCTCTTGAAAGATTTTTTTGTTATCTGGAACGAGGCACTTGTATATATGTATTGCCAAAAGAAAATTTCAGAAATACCAAAGTTGTTTTGTCTAATAAGGTTTTCTTGATACTTGGAGCCTTATTTGGCACTTGATTGTTAAATTTCTGAAATTTTCTTTGGGTTTTGTTTTATTTAAAGGGGGAATTTATCATTTTCTTTAGTTTTTTTTGACTTCGTTTAATTGTAACAATGATATATATGTATGTATGTATATTTTCCGTAATAGTTTAGTTTCCATAACTTAAAGTTTTACACTTTTCTTTACAACAATTCAAATTAAATTTCCGTTTACTTCATCTACATCTAGCAATCAACTATAATTGCCATTTTCACCATCACTATCACCCAATTGAAAACAATTTGTCCGACTAAATGTTCCCGTGGTTCTTATACCATTACCCACATAATCGTAATCTCCATTATCTAAAATATCGTATAAACCCTCGCCAGTTTCATATAAAACTCTATTTTTCAATTGTTCTATTTGATGTAATAATTTTAAGGTTTCATGGTCCAAATTATCATCTTCCATTTTTAATTGTTGCTGTTGATCCTCATCTATATCCCATTCCAGAGACTCAGGGGTGGAAATATGCGACCATGAGTTATGCGATGAGTTACGTGTTATAGAACCCGTTCTTAACATTACTCGACTATTGGATTTTAAGAGACTACGCTTCTCACTGTAACGTTCTTTATTCTTAGTCGTTGCATTCAGCGCATCAGGTACGGCTGCTAGAGAGCTTAACGAAGCCATAGACTGATCCTCATCTTGATTCATATACTGCCACGATTCATCGGCTGATGTTTCATCTTTGGTAGTACAGCCGGCCACCATCATCATACTCAATTGACCGAAGTTTTGTTGCGGTTGCATTTGGGACTTCTGTTTAAGTAGCTGCTGGTTAAAGTGGCGTATTTGACTATATTCATGCTCCCATTCAAGATCGAGCGATGAACTGGCTCTTGAGCTGGGCACACGACTGGGTAGGTAGTTAACTGCAGTTTCTTTGGTATGGCCGGAGGTAATAAGTAGATTGTTTACGTCCAGATTTTGTAGTTGTATGTCGGAGTAACTAGAAACACAAAAGAAACAACAAGGATTAATGTCTCTAATTTGTAAAAAAAGCTCCGAAATGGAAAAAATACTAAAATATAACTAGAACAGAACAACAACACATCTAGGACAAAAATAGAACTGAACTAGAAGAGAACTAGAACAGAACTAGAACAGAACTCGAACAGAACTAGAACAGAACTAGAACAGAACTAGAACAGAACTAGAACAGAACTAGAACAGAACTAGAACAGAACTAGAACAGAACTAGAACAGAACTAGAACAGAACTAGAACAGAACTAGAACAGAACTGGCCCTAGCGCCTCTAGTTTAGCCTGAAAATGGACTTTTATGTTTTCACTCAAAAAAAAAAAAAAAACGAATTTTAATGGAAAATATAAGTAATCACAGATTTTCATTGTTTTGGCCCTAGCTCCTCTAGTTTAGCCAGAAAATGGACTTTTATGTTTTCACTCAAAAAACCGAATTTTAATGGAAAATATAAGTGATCACAGATTATTATTGTTTTGACCCTATCTCCTCTAGTTTAGCCAGAAAATGGACTTTTATGTTTTCACTCAAAAAACCAAATTTTGACGGAATTTATAACTGATCGCAGATTTTCATTATTTTGGCCCTAGCTCCTCTTGTTCAGCCAGAAAATTAACTTTTATGTTTTTACCCAAAAAACCTAATTTTGATGGAATTTATAAGTGATCACAGATTTTCATTGTTTTGGCCCTAGCTCCTTTAGTTAAGCCAGAAAATGGACTTTTAAGTTTCCAAAAAATCGAATTTTGATGGGAAATATGAGTGATCTCAGATTTTCATTGTTTTGGTCCTAGCTCCTCTAGTTTATCAAAAAATGGACTTCTATTTAACCAAAAAATGGACTTTTAAGCTTCAAAAAACCGATTTTTGATAGGAAATGTAAGTGATCACAGATTTTCTTTGTTTTGGCCCTAGCTCCTCTAGTTAAGCCAGAAAATGGACTTTTATGTTTTTACTCAAAAAACTGAATTTTGATGGAATTTATAAGTGATCACAGATTCTCATTGTTTTGGCCCTAGCTCCCCTAGTTTAGCCAGAAAATGGACTTTTATGTTTTCACTCAAAAAACCGAATTTTGATGGAAAATATGAGTGATCACAAATTATCATTATTTTGGCTGTAGCTCCTCTAGTTTAGCCAGAAAATGGACTTTTATGTTTTCACTCAAAAAACTGAATTTTGATGGAATTTATAAGTGATCACAGATTTTCATTGTTTTGGTCCTAGCTCCTCTAGTTTAGCCAGAAAATGGACTTTTATGTTTTCACTCAAAAAACTGAATTTTGATGAAATTTATAATTGATCGCAGATTTTCATTGTTTTGGTCCTAGCTCCTCTAGTTTAGCTAAAAAATGGACTTTTATGTTTTCACTCAAAAAACCGAATTTTAATGGGAAATATGAGTGATCACAGATTTTCATTATTTTGTCCCTAGCTCCTCTAGTTTAGCCAGAAAATGGACTTTTATGTCTTCACTCAAAAAACCGAATTTTGATGGGATATATGAGTGATCACAGATTTTCATTATTTTGGCCCTAGCTCCTCTAGTTTAGCCAGAAAATGGACTTTTATGTTTTCACTCAAAAAACCGAATTTTGATGGAAAATATAAGTGATCACAGATTTGCATTATTTTGGCCCTAGCTCCTCTAGTTTAGCCAGAAAATGGACTTTTATGTTTTCACTCAAAAAACAGAATTTTGATGGAAAATATGAGTGATCACAGATTTTCATTTTTTTGGCCCTAGCTCCTCTAGTTTAGCCAGAAAAAGGACTTTTATGTTTTCACTCAAAAAACAGAATTTTGACGGAATTTTTAAGTGATCACAGATTTTTATTATTGTGGCCCTAGCTCCTCTAGTTTAGCCAGAAAACGGATTTTTATGTTTTCACTCAAAAAATCGAATTTTGATGTAAAATATAAGTGATCACAGATTTTCATTGTTTTGGCCCTAGCTCCTCTAGTTTAGCCAGAAAATGGACTGTTGTGTTTTCACTCAAAAAACCGAATTTTGATGGGAAATAGGAGTGATCACAGATTTTCATTATTTTGGCCCTAGCTCCTCTAGTTTAGCCAGAAAATGGACTTTTATGTTTTTAATCAAAAAACCGATTTTTGATGGGAAATATGAGTGATCACAGATTTTCATTATTTTGACCCTAGCTCGTCTAGTTTAGCCAGAAAATGGACCTTTATGTTTTCACTCAAAAACCCGAATTTTGATGGGAAATATGAGTGATCACAGATTTTCATTATTTTGGCCCTAGCTCCTCTAGTTTAGCCAGAAAATGGACTTTTATGTTTTCACTCAAAAAACCAATTTTGATGGGATATATAAGTGATCACAGATTTTCATTGTTTTGGCCCTAGCTCCTCTAGTTTGGCCAGAAAATGGACTTTTATGTTTTCACTCAAAAAACCGAATTTTAATGGGAAATATGAGTGATCACAGATTTTCATTATTTTGGCCCTAGCTCGTCTAGTTTAGCCAGAAAATGGACTTTTATGTTTTCACTCAAAAAATCGAGTTTTGATGGAATTTGTAAGTGATCACAGATTTTCATTATTTTGGCCCTAGCTCCTCTAGTTTAGGTAGAAAATGGACTTTTATGTTTTCACTCAAAACCCCGAGTTTTGATGGGAAATATGAGTGGTCGCAGATTTTTATTATTTTGGCTCTAGCTCCTCTAGTTTAGCCAGAAAATGGACTTTTATATTTTCACTCAAAAAACCGAATTTTGATGGAAAATATGAGTGATCACAGATTTTCATTATTTTGGCCATAGCTCCTCTAGTTCAGCTAGAAAATGGACTTTTATGTTTTCACTCAAAAAACGAATTTTGATGGGATATATAAGTGATCACAGATTTTCATTGTTTTGGCCCTAGCTCCTCTAGTTTAGCCAGAAAATGGACTTTTATGTTTTCACTCAAAAAACCGAATTTTAATGGGAAATATGAGTGATCACAGATTTTCATTATTTTGGCCCTGGCTCGTCTAGTTTAGCCAGAAAATGTACTTTTATGATTTCACTCAAAAAACCGAATTTTGATGGAATTTTTAAGTGATCACAGATTTTCATTGTTTTGGCTGTAGCTCTTCTAGTTTAGACAGAAAATGGACTTTTATGTTTTTACTCAAAAAACCAAATTTTGATGGAATTTATAAGTGATCACAGATTTTCATTGTTTTGGCCCTAGCTCCTCTAGTTTAGGCAGAAAATGGACTTTTATGTTTGATGGAAAATATGAGTGATAACAGAATTTCATTATTGTGTTGCTAGCTCCTCTCGTTTAGCCAGAAAATGGACTTTTATGTTTTCACTCAAAAAACCGAATTTTAATGGAATTTATAAGTGATCACATATTTTCATTATTTTGGCCCTAGCTCCTCTAGTTTAGCCAGAAAATGGACTTTTGTGTTTTCACTCAAAAACCCGAGTTTTGATGGGAAATATGAGTGATCACAGATTTTCATTATTTTGACTCTAGCTCGTCTAGTTTAGCCAGAAAATGGACCTTTATGTTTTCACTCAAAAATCCGAATTTTGATGGGAAATATGAGTGCTCACAGATTTTCATTATTTTGGCCCTAGCTCCTCTAGTTTAGCCAGAAAATGGACTTTTATGTTTTCACTCAAAAAACCGAATTTTGATATGAAATATGAGTGATCACAGATTTTCATTATTTTGGCCATAGCTCCTCTAGTTTAGCCAGAAAATGGACTTTTATGTTTTCACTCAAAAACCCGAATTTTGATAGGAAATATGAGTGATCACAGATTTTCATTATTTTGGCCCTAGCTCCTCTAGTTTAGCCAGAAAATGGACTTTTATGTTTTCACTCAAAAACCCGAATTTTGATGGAAAATATGAGTTTTCACTCAAAAACCCGAGTTTTGATGGGAAATATGAGTGATCACAGATTTTCATTATTTTGACTCTAGCTCGTCTAGTTTAGCCAGAAAATGGACCTTTATGTTTTCACTCAAAAATCCGAATTTTGATGGGAAATATGAGTGCTCACAGCTTTTCATTACTTTGGCCCTAGCTCCTCTAGTTTAGCCAGAAAATGGACTTTCATGTTTTCACTCAAAAAACCAATTTTGATGGGATATATAAGTGATCACAGATTTTCATTGTTTTGGCCCTAGCTCCTCTAGTTTAGCCAGAAAATGGATTTTTTTGTTTTCACTCAAAAAAAAACGAATTTTAATGGAATTTATAAGTGATCACAGATTTTCATTATTTTTGCTGTAGCTCCTCTAGTTTAGCCATAAAATGCAGTTTTTTGGTTTCACTCAAAAACGTTTTCCATATTCTTGCTGACTCACCTCTCAATTTGATTTCCATTATTTAATTTGGCATAATTGGTATCCTGATGCTGCCAAAATTTATCCAAATAGTGTGAAGACTTTTTCTAAAAAGAAAAACAAAAAGACATTAAACTCCAAAGTCAATATTCTTTATTAAAGAGAACATAACACACCTTTCTTTTAAAATTCCATATACGAAATATAATATTGTGTTTTCTGTAGGAATCACTTAAGTTTGAAACTAAGTCCAAATCCTGATCATCTGTTGATTGACGCCTAAAAGTAGAGCATACATATTGAAATGTTAATAAAATATTTAGGAAATAACAAAGAGACAGCAAAAAAAAAACAATTTCTATTTACTCAAACAACATTGACAAAACAAAGAAAATAATGTTGTGCAACCTGCATATGAGTAAAGATGTTTTTATGTGTAACGTATGTTAAATAAATAAAATTATTTTCTTTGTTGTTGTTGTTGTATACCCTAGACATTTGAACTTTTTTTCTTCTTTATTTCAAAGAAAACGGAAAATAAGCAGCAAATATAGCTTAAAGGAAAGTAAAATGTGTGAATGTGAAAAAAAGTTAGCATACTTTTAGGCTATTGACCTCACATTTCTGTTGTTTTGTGTTTAAGTATACTTTATTTTCTTATTTCTCAGTTGCATGTTTTGTAGTATTTATCTTTTAGCAAAAAATTTCATGATTTTCTGGTCGTTTTTTTCGTAATTTCAAAACTATTTTTGCAAAGCATACATGTTGGTTAATCTTGTCGTAAGTTTGTGGTAAAAAGAAATGTGAATGTAATACTCAAAGGGGTAACTAAATGGAGGTGTAAACTTAAAAACATAAGGTCTAGTTCTGTTCTAGTCCTGTTCTAGTTCTGTTCTAGTTCTGTTCTAGTTCTGTTCTAGTTCTGTTCTAGTTCTGTTCTAGTTCTGTTCTAGTTCTGTTCTAGTTCTGTTCTAGTTCTGTTCTAGTTCTGTTCTAGTTCTGTTCTAGTTCTGTTCTAGTTCTGTTCTAGTTCTGTTCTAATTCTGTTCTACTTTTGTTCTAGTTCTGTTCTAGTTCTGATCTAGTTCTGTTCTAGTTCTGTTCTAGTTCTGTTCTAGTTCTCTTCAGTTTTTAAAAAAAACTCTGTTTTTCACAAGATTACTCGGAATGTTTCAACAAAGTTATCTAAGGCGCTTGCTCTGGCTCTGTTTCCCTTTCAGATTCATAACTGTTCAGTGTTTTTTTTTAATGCTAATCATAAGGATTTTATTTTATGCCAATAGAGTTAAGAGACGTTAAAAGGTTTCGTTGAAAAATGTAGGCATGATATGACTATTATTACAACTATTAAGTGACTTCGAATTAGTTCTACATCCTGTGCTACTAGCAACACTAGCACAATAACTTCCACTATAAGTCAGCATTAATAAAGCGGAAATTATATTTGCTTATATTTATTTTTTTCGGTATGCAATTAGACTAAAAGCCAAAATCAGTTTTTAGAACAACATTCACACGCCTCGCTGAGCAACGAAATAAACTCAAAATGCGTTTATGTAGATTATGTGTTGTGATGGTGAGGTAAGGAAGACAGACGTAGGAAGACCCAAGATTATAACTAGTTACAGTTTGTGTTCAGCAGTCTATAAGTAGTACGTGTATTCCATAATGATTTCTTACTTCCTTTTTAATGGTTCAAGTTTGGTTTGACCTAATTTAATGGTAAATCTTTGGCATTTAATATAGTTGTTGCTGTTGTTGCTTTATTCAGCTCCAGCAGAATTATGAGTGTATTATTTAAGATTTCCAAGAGATGATGTAGTGTAATGCAATACAATACCCTTCCAAAATAAGAAATCAAAGAAGAAAATAGCTTAAGCATACTTTAAGGATTAAAGCAGCTAAATTAATGAATGAGCAACTTTTATATTGGTGGTATGTTTAAGGCAGCAGGCGATACTCTTAGCAAATTGTTATGGGAAAAAACAAATAAGACATAATACAAAAATAAACGGAAAAGGATTTCTTCGCTTTTATTGTTATTATTAAACAACGCCTAAAATGTATGCTGCTGTTCTGTACTTTCTTTAATTAGCTGAGTAGTATGCTTTAAAAATAGACAATGGCTGCTGGGATAGAAAAGCAAGGATGATAGCCTCTAAATGGGCAAATAATAGCAAGAATTTGCTATTAGTGGTATGTTTTCCTATTCAGCAAAAACAATTTATATAACTTGTGTAAATGCCTTAAAGTAGGCAATAGTTTTTAATTAGTTTAAAACTTGTGTAGTTTTGACATTTTCGTAATGGATGTACGATGTTGTTGGGCGAAAAGTTAAATGAAAATTAAATTCAGTTAGAGGGCATTTTGGAGAGGTAAAGGAAACAATTTCAAAAATAATATTTATAGTTGTAACAAATTAAGTTTAAAGAAACTTATGAAAAACTTCATCTGAACATGAGTAGAACTAGATTAGAACTAGAACAGAATTAGAACAGAACTAGAACGGAACTAGACCAGAACTAGAACAGAACTAGAACAGAACTAGAACAGAACTAGAACAGAACTAGAACAGAACTAGAACAGAACTAGAACAGA
>NC_060950.1:65905725-65909898 GCF_022045245.1 Lucilia cuprina | reverse complement strand
ACTGAACTAGAACTGAACTAGAACTGAACTAGAACTGAACTAGAACTGAACTAGAACTGAACTAGAACTGAACTAAAACTGAACTAAAACTGAACTAGAACTAAACTACAACTAAAATATAACTATAAGATTACTATGACGTTGATAAGGTCTTACAGTTGTGCTAGCGATCAATGTAGTTCATTATCTTTTATATTTTTTCCTAAAAATATGCCTTACTTTTTATAACAAACAAAATAAATTAAATCTATTTAAACTCACCCAAGCATACATTCCTCTGATAATAAATCGTATTTACTAACAATTAAATTGTTTCCCTAAAAGTATGCTTTAAATTTGTTTTTTATAACAAAGAGCCTAAATATATATATGTATATCGAAATAAAGAAATAGTTCAATGAATATTGTTTTATAAAAAAAAACATTATTAAAATAAATATTATATTATTCTTTAAATGGAAATTTTGTTTTCTTTTTGTGTTCTAACTTTTAAGAAGCCATCCCTAAAAGTAGGCATTTATAATAAAAATTTGATGAATTTGCAGGAAAAAAAACACAAATGCTTTATTATCTTTATTGTAAAGATTTTCAGTTTGTTATGTATAATTTATATAATAAACTTTATGTTTGTTTGAGAAGAATAGAAATGTTATGCGACTTCATGTTCAAATGATTTGACAGATTTGAATGACATTTCTACTTAGAATATGCTACAGTTTTAATTAAAATTTAAGCATAGACAAATTATATTATGAGGGGAAATGGCAATAGGATTTATTTCGTTAAGGGATTAAAATGCTTAAAGAATATAGTAAATTGAAGTTAAAATTTATTTAATGTGGAATTTTTGTATTTAATCAATTCATAAATTTATGGCAAAACTAACTCGAACTCAACCCCTAAAAGCAGTTAGTAGTTTGCTACAAATTAGCTGAATTGTATACTTTTATAAGTTTCTTTTTATGTTGTTATTGCTGTTGTGTTGTTTCAATTCTAAAAGTACTTACTTGTAGTGGTAGTAGTTTCTTTTGTTTGTTATTTTCTCTCATAATTTCAAGTATTTTCACAACTTTAAGGAATTTACAACCTCAAGCTGAGCATGCAAAGCTGCAGCACTATATATACCAATGGAAAAAATTCTATAACAACCCCTTGAAATAGGCTACAAAAATAGAATGCAAAGAAAATAAAAAGTTGTTAGAAAAAAACCCATACAATGCAACAAATGTGACCAAAAGCAAACCACAGCATTGAAACAAATGTATGTTTGTAAAACCCATAATAAAGTTTAAATAAAAAACCTTAAAGTAGGCTACACTTTGACAAACTAAACGTAAAACAATGTTGCAAAATAAATTTAATTTTAAGTTTTAAATTTAATTTTTTAGCAAAAAATTCAATGCCTAAACTAAAGCAAATATTTCATGTTTAACTAATACAAACTTTTTATTGTGTTTTCTTAAACATTGTTAAAATAATTTTTTTATATATAAATATTTAAATTCTCCTAAAAGTATGTTTGTATATTAAACAACTTTGTAAATTTCTTGCGACTTTACATAAAAAATATAACAAAAACAAACGGAATTTCTCTTTACCACTTTTAAATATTCTAGCATATGCCAAGGGATTTTATTTTCAAAAAAAAAAAAAACAAAAAACAAAAAAAATACAACCTAAATTATGTTGCCTAGTTACAACAAGAATTTTCTTTAGTTTTATAGCTACATACATACAAACATTTTTGTTTGAATTTTCATATGCTTTTCCACTCTCTTTTTCTATGAATAAAACAATTGTTAAATACAATTCATAACACAAACAACAAAGTGCCAAAGAAGTCTAAAATTTATTTAGTTTTTTTTTTAATACTACTACTTCTCCGTTTGTACCGTTGGCTTATAAGTAGTCATAACCCCAAAAAGTATGCAACAATTTACATACAAAAATATTGAATATAAAAATGGATTAAGTGAAAGCCGCAAGTTATATATGAGTGATATTTTCCTACTCATAGCCGGAAATGAACAACTTAGTGAAGAAGAAAAGCTCTTAGTATAGAATTTCCATAGACGAGGTGTTGTTAAAAGAAGTGTTTTAAAATCATTGGGAAAAATACTTGAAGAGAACTAAAACAGAACAAGAACACAACTAAAACAGAACTAGAACAGAACCAGAACCAGAACAGAACTAGAACAGAACTAGAACAGAACTAGAACAGAACTAGAACAGAACTAGAACAGAACTAGAACAGAACTAGAACAGAATTAGAACAGAACTAGAAAAGAATTAGAACAGAACTAGAACAGAACTACAACAGAATTACAACAGAACTACAACAGAACTACAACAGAACTACAACAGAACTAAAACAGAACTACAACAGAACTACAACAGAACTAGAACAGAACTAGAACAGAACTAGAACAGAACTAGAACAGAACTAGAACAGAACTAGAACAGAACTAGAACAGAACTAGAACAGAACTAGAACAGAACTAGAACAGAACTAGAACAGAACTAGAACAGAACTAGAACAGAACTGGAGCATAGTTATGAAATAAGTTGGATAGAAAACTTGTTTAAATTAACGTTCCCCAAAATGAAAACACAAATTTAACGAAACACATAAAATACCCAATATTTTTGAAAGCTTTTATACACAATTGTAAGCTTTAAGCTTTATGTCTATGTCCTTTAAAACACACTCTCTAGCTCTCCTCGTTTGCAATTTTTCCACCACTACTTATTTCTCTTTTCATTTAACAAAGAACTATGTACTATTTGTTTATAATATTTATACTAATCCGTGTAAATAAAGCTGTTTTTCTTACTCTCATTCACTCTCCTAAAATATAAATTATTGTTGTTTTCCCATAAAGTCGCCTATATTAGTATATGTCGGAAAATGTCCTATGCCTCCCTTTATTTTTATCTACACATTGCCACATACACTAATGTTGTTTATAAAAAAAGGGAAAAAGCTTAACTTTTTATTTATTTATAATAAAAAAAGGAAGCAAATACAATTTAGTGTAAAATATAAATTTTGCAACCAATCAACGGTGGGCTTGGTTTTGTCTGTTTTTTGTGTTTTTGTTTTATTTATTTGCTAACTTTGTAAGGACAAAACAGAAAAATAAAATAAATCTAAAAGCTTTTTTCAAAGTCAAAAATTACAACAGCAAAAACACGATGAAATACACAAACTAAACAAACCCACATCCTGTGGCTAAAGAAGGCGCATGTATGACTTTTTGATTTCATTTCGAAGACTTTAGAAAAGAAACACCCCAATAAGTTTTCAATTGTGTAGGTTGTACTTAACTTAGTTAAGTGAATTTGTCTTTATCTACGTATCTAGTTATTGATGTATTTGTATAGTGTTTTTATGAAATCTTAAATATGTACAGAAATGGAAAATATAATTCAAAGGAAACTTACAACTAAACAAGTAAGAGTGTTATATTCGGCTATGCCGTATGTCGTATAGAATACTTAAAATTCTAAAAGAGTTATGAGAGCATAAACTGTTTTTCGCGGGCCACCTGAATGGGGGCTATACGAAAACGTAGACCGATACGGCCCAGTTTTAATGCCAAACAAACCTTAGCTATAGGAAGTATTTGCGAAAATGTCAACAGACAGACGGGATATCCATGCTTTTAAGGATCTATGACCATTATATCGACATGTTACAAACGGAATGACATAATCTATATACCCCCATCTTTATTGATGCTGAATATAAAAATAATATTGAGCTTCAAAAGCTTTAATTAAGTACGGGTTTTTTGGTAAATTTCGTAAAGATAAATTACAAAAAGCCAAGAAATATCTGTGGGCAAAGACATTTCACAAATTAATCATTACAATAGAAGTAACGAGGTATGTAATGAAAGTTATTGAAGTACTATTTCAATTCAAGTTCTGTTCTAATACTTTTCTAGTTCTGTTCTAATTCTTTTCTAGTTCTGTTTTAGTTCTAGTTTTGTTCTAGTTCTGTTCTAGTTCTGTTCTAGTTCTGTTCTAGTTCTGTTCTAGTTCTGTTCTAGTTCTGTTCTAGTTCTAGTTCTAGTTCCGTTCTAGTTCTGTTCTAGTTCTGTTCTAGTTCTGTTCTAGTTCTGTTCTAGTTCTGTTCTAGTTCTGTTCTAGTTCTAGTTCCGTTCTAGT
>NC_060950.1:65903784-65905625 GCF_022045245.1 Lucilia cuprina | reverse complement strand
TGTTCTAGTTCTGTTCTAGTTCTGTTCTAGTTCTGTTCTAGTTCTGTTCTAGTTCTGTTCTAGTTCTGTTCTAGTTCTGTTCTAGTTCTATTCTAGTTCTGTTCTGTTAAAACTTACTACATATCCTAGTGGTTAAAAATCATTGCAATATGTTTGTTTATGTTATAAAAATTCCACTTACCCCAAACATGATGACATCAAACTTGATGTACTCTTATTTGAGTTGAGTTTATTTGAAGAGTTTCTACCCAGACAGGAACCCATAATCATAAAGTTTTATTTTATATTTTTTCTTTGTTTTTTTCCCTTTTATGCCAACAAGCTCAAAAATAACATTCATACACAAAAAATGTGAAAGGAAAACATATTTTTTATTTTTTTACTGAGTTGTTGTCACTCTAATGAACTTGTCTATGAACCCACACACGCCGCGGTGAAACACATTTGTAAAACGATTTTTTTGTTTTGCCAAACTTAGTCTAATCAAAATACTTTGAACCATAAAACATGTTCAAAAAGGGCCAAAACAAAATTTTCTGTAATATATTTTTTTTAAGTTTAACCTTGATTTTTTACCGAAATATACAAATTGAATGGAAATAAACTTCAATTGACAAAGGAAGGAATATATATAAAAAACCAACAATAACCATATACAAATTACAACACTACCACATAAAGGAGTACAGCAGGAACAACAAACTAAAAACACCCCACAATAGGTCAAGGATTTTTTCGTATAACAAGAAGAACGAAAAAAAAAAACTTTACGAGTTCTTAAATTTTTGCATATAAACTTTCACTTTCAACATTTACAAATGTACGATCTTTTTTTCCTTTTTTATAAACATTAATTTTCTTAATTTTCATTTAAGGTTTTTCCATTTTTAATAATTTTTTTCCAAACATTATATTGTATAAATCATTATTTTTGTGTGATTTTTCTTTGTTTACTTGTGCGAGTAAATTTATTTGCATGTCCACTTTCCATTTATATATATATATATATATATATATTTTTTTTTCTCAATTTCCTATAATTTTGTTCGTTTTATGTTGAAACTTGTATTTGTAAGTTTTACAATATTTTCCGTTTCACTTTGTATTCATATGGAAGTCAATGACGTATGATGATTTTTCTATGACTCCTGTCTAAACTATGGCGGTTGTTTGTACTTATACTCGTTTATGCACTTGTTCAACGTATCCATCGTAATACAACTAACAACTGCTCATTTTGTCTGCCACTCTCTTTCTACAGCTTTACTTTAGTTTAAATGTCAAAAATCCAGTCAACAGCTGTTTGTCAAACTTAAAAGTATGTTATTTTTCGATTTTCTTTTCCACTCTAATTATCTGTTTGATAAGGGTTATTTTTCGATAACTTGATATTGCATAACTTTTCGGTCATGTATAAAGCTTGTAAGCTCAAAGTTTTGAAAACTCATTTATGCCAAAAACTTTTACAACTTTTCTAACTTGCAAATAATAGCAAATATATCAACCATTTAAGCTATGTAGAATAGCTCTGGAAGCTTTTAGGTATTAGTTGTTATTTTTTTTTTTGAATTTTTTTTCGAAAACCACACAAGAAGAAGACCAACTTAGAACAGAATTATAATTAAGTAGAACTAGAACAGAATTAGAATGGAACTAGAACAGAACTAGAACAGAATTAGAACAGAACTAGAACAGAACTAGAACAGAACTAGAACAGAACTAGAACAGAACTGGAACAGAAGTAGAGCAGAACTAGAACAGAACTAGAACAGAACTAGAACAGAACTAGAACAGAACTAGAACAGAACTAGAACAGAACTAGAACAGAACTAGAACAGAAC
>NC_060950.1:65894789-65903684 GCF_022045245.1 Lucilia cuprina | reverse complement strand
TCTAGTTCAGTTCTAGTTCAGTTCTAGTTCAGTTCTAGTTCAGTTCTAGTTCAGTTCTAGTTCAGTTCTAGTTCAGTTCTTGTTTAGTTCTAGTTCAGTTCTAGTTCTTTTTAAATTCTAATGAATTTGCGAAAATTATGAGTGAAAATGTATATGAACATATATTTTATATTAATCATACGCACTGAAGTATAATGTATCAAAATTTTTAAATCAGCCAGAAGTTGGATTATTTAAACATGGTTTTTGTGTTAAATTATAAAATGTTTAAATAAAAGAACAAATGAATATTTGATTTAGCGATGATTAAGGTTCATCTGTATATATGTCCGTCCGTCCATAAGTGTAAGCATAGTGATATCTTAATAGCTGTTATTATTGAAATGAATTATAACAATATTGCTGCATGATCTCCTGTTAAAGAAAAATTTACAAATATTTTAATGAAATCATTTGATATGATGACTTAACAATGTCCGTCCGTCCAACCATTTATATTTTATAATTCAATTAGAGGTTGAAATTTTTCAATAAATTTAAACAAATTTCATATGGCATCTGCTATTGATTGTAGTGGTCAGCTTCTGGTCTACTATGTTCACCTCAAGTCTTAATTAAAACATCTGTTACAAAACAATTTAATTGGCCTGTTAGCAGGCAATACATTGATTTTCTTGTATTTTTATCTGTTTGAATTTCTCTTAACTTTTTCCGCTTCCTACTTCCTTAATTTCCTTTTTAATTTTTCTTTTGTTACAATAATTGCAAATATATCAAGCTCAACTCCTCAATATTTTATACCTCTTTTCTGCATTTTTATTACTTTCGATCAGACTACATTGTTTTTCTTTCATTAAGATGTAAAACAGAATTTTTTAAAATAAAATTAAAAAAAGAAGAATTATTTAAAAAAAAATCTCTGTACTAGAGAGAATATACAATGAAAATAAATATATAGCTGCTACTCAACGTTATTGTATTTGTGTTGGTATAAATGTAACATTACATTTTATAAGTGTATGTTTGTTTGCTGGATTGTATGTGAGAGTTATTAAAATCCCATAGAGAATTCACTCAGTAATGCAACAACAACAACAACGAAAGCATTAAGAAATAGTAATAATTCGTATGAGTGCATCACTCACTGAAATGCGTGACTTTCGTGGTTTGAAACATTCTCGTATATGCCTACGAATAGTTGCAGTAAAATGCCAACAATAATAGAAACTCAACAGTTATGTTTAAACTCCCTCTGGGAGGGGTAGAACGTATAGAACATTTTGAAATAAAACTCAACATTTTGTTATTATTATTGCTATTTGTTAAGTTTATTTAATGAAATTTCCTTAGAGTATATTTTTTTTCTTAGGAGTAGTTTATATGAATAAGTTTGTTGTTTTACAAGTCTGTATTTGTTGTAAATAAGTTGTTCATAATATGCGCCGTCTGCTTGCTAAAATTCTTTTGATTTGTTTTGTATAAACCCCTTTTAGTTTTTATTTTCTAATACTTCTATGCTCAAGTCTTTGTAACAGAAGAGCTCCAATGTTTTTTTAAATTATAGAAAGAGCTTGAAACTTTCTAGTACCATAACAACTGTTGCAAATATAATGTCATTTGAATTATTTGATTTCCAAAAAAATTGTGTAAATTATAAGTGAAAATTTAAACAAATGTAATATTAATCATACGCTCTAGTGTTGAAAAAAGTTGGAATATTTTAAAACGAATTTTAGTTATTCATAAATTTTTATCGAAGGTTTATAAATTAAATTTTCATATAAAAATTTATTCAATAAACCTTTGAATATAGCAGTATAACTAAAAAAAAACTAAAATTGTTAATATATAAATATTAAAATTAACCGTACGTTCTATAGTTTAAATTAATTTAGTGTTCAAAATTCAATAAAATGTTATCTTTCACTAAAACTAAGTTTAATCAGAGAGGTGAGGGAAACATAAGATACCAACAGAAGTAGTCCATGGATTAGGCCAGAGACTAGTGAACATACTAGTCTATAAAATAGCCATAGACTAGGCCAAAGACAAGGACATAGACTAGACAATAGATTAGACAATAGACAAGTCCATAGGCCATACAGTAGACTAGTCAATAAAATACAATAGACTATACAATAGACTAGTCTTATTCATAGACTAGCTTATATATGAGTCAGTGAAGAGAATGGACTAATCAAAAGTCTATTCAAAAGTTTTACCTATAGACGACTCATATAGACTATTAGTAGATACTTAGATTAGGCTATAAACAAGTCCATAGACCACTCAATAAACTTTTCCATAAACTATTCCATAGACCAGCCCATAGACTAGTCAATAGACTAGACAATATACTAGTCAATAGACTAGTCAGTAGACTAGTCGATAGACTAGTCAGTAGACTAGTCCATAGACTAGTCCATAGACTAGTCCATAGACTAATCCATAGACTAGTCCATAGACTAGTCCATAGACTAGTCCATAGACTAGTCCATAGACTAGAACAGAGACTAGTCCATAGACTAGTCCATAGACTAGTCCATAGACTAGTCAGTAGACTAGTCCATAGACTAGTCACTAAAATAGTCGATAGACTAGTCAGTAGACTAGTCCATAGACTAATCCATTGACTAGTCAGTAGACTAGTCCATAGACTAGTCAGTGGACAAGTCCACAGACTAGTCAGTAGACAAGTCCACAGACTAGTCAATAGACAAATCCATAGAATGCTCAATATAATAGTTCATAGACTAGTCAATGGACTAGTGCATATACTAGTCAATTGTCTAGTAAATAGACTATGCCATAGACTAGTCAACAGACTAGTCCATAAACTTGTCAATAGGCTCTTTTATAGACTTGTCAATAGACTAGTGTATAGACAAGCCAATAGACTAGACCATAGACTAGTCAATAGACTAGACCACAGACTCTCAATAGACTAGTCATAGTTCCATAGGCTATTCAATAGACTAATAAATTAACTTGTCCTTGACTAGTCCTTGACCATCGACTAGTCTAGTAAATTGACTAGTCCATAGAATAGTCTAAGGAGTAGACCATAAATAGGCCATAGACTTGTCCAAAGAATAGAGCATAAACTAATCAATAGTCTTGTCCATAGACTGGTCAATAGTCAATAGACCAGTCAATAGAATAGTTCATAAAGTAGGTCGTATATTAGGCCATAGACTAGACCATAGACTAGTCCATAGAGTAGTCCATAAACTATTCCTTAGTCTAGTCAATGGTCTTGTTTGTGGACTATTCAACAGACTAGTCAAAAATTCATAATATCACTTTTCCATACCTGAATCATCATAATATTGATAAAGTTCTTTGTTTTTGTTGCTCGAACTAGATTTTGTTTTCTTTCTTTCTCTTCTGTCTTCTGTCTTCTCTCTTCTTTCTACTTTTGTTTTTCTTTTAATCCCTTAGTGTGTTTGTATATTTAATGGGTTTAATTAATGATTGATTGATTGATTAGTTCAAGTATGAAAAGTTTTTTGTTTTTTCTCTCGCGTTATTGTTTGCTTTTGTACTTTATAATGTTTAGTTCGAGATCTGAGTTTTTTTTTTTTGCTTTATGGCTAAAGTATATTTATGAGAGTTTGTTTTATCAGGATAGAAAAAAAATAATTGTAGTTTATTTGAGAAATGGTTTTTGGTGGAATTTGTTTTTATCATTATTAATTATAATGCAAATAAATATATGTGATAAAAAAAAACTATAATAAGTTATATTTTATATAGAGAAACATGATTTTATAGGTTTGTTCCATTGGCTCAAAAATCTGTTATTTTAAGAGAAGAAATAGAAGCAAATTTGGGAATAAGTGGTAAAACAATGGACAAAAGATTCAATAATAGGTCCTTTGACTGGTAAAATTGATATAAAAGAGAAAGTCTGACAGACAGACGGACATTCAGATAAAAAATTGATTTTGATTGTTGAAATGTTTTTGTTTTTAGTTTCTGGTTGTTTCTTTAATTTGATTGATTTTTTATTACTTTAGTTAGTCTTCAAAATTTTCTTTTAAAACAAAAACAATTTTCATTAATTTAAGTTTTTACTGGACAAAATTTGCAGTTGCCACATAAACCTTGAAACTGAACTTAAGTTTACAGAGGTTGTTATAACTATAAAAGAATAAATATTGGAAAAAAATTGCTGAAATTATAGTTTTTCTTTTGGAAAATAAAATGAGAAAAATCATGCACTTATTTGCAGTTTTATTACATTTTTTCTTTTTTTTAATGGTTACAAAAACTAAAGTGGAAAGTAATAACGATTTGAAAAGTAAAAAGCAGTAATTAATTAAGTAAATAAAATTAAAGAAAGAAATTTTTTTTTGAGATACAAGGATGAAAAATGGATAAAATGAAAAAATAATGAGAGCAAAGTAAAAATTTTTGAAAGGAAATTTTACATTTAATTTTTTTTAAATTCAATGTCAATTCAAAGCCTGAAGAATTTTGAATACAAATTCGTTTAAATTTTCAAAATTGAGTAGAAAATAAAAAATTATACATAAAAAAGTTAAATATGATGAATTAAATATTAATCATACGTTTAGTAGAACAATTTCTTAGAAATTCTTTTAAATTAAGAAAAATTCCAAGGAAATCTGTAAGAAAGCAAAAGTTTAAGAAAAAGAAAATTTCAATGAAATTTTTAAAATTTGAAAGAAACTACGGTAAATATGAGAGAAAATAAAAAAGATTTAAAAAAAATATTTTTGATATATTTTTTTTTGCAAAAACTTGTTTTACTATGTAAATCTTGAATCAGTTTTTACAAACGAGAAGTGTTTTTAATAGAAATCCGTTAAAAGTTTCAAATTCGAATAAAAAATAAGAAATTTTTAGCCAAAAATATCAAAAAAAAGTCAAATTAAATATCAATCATACGTATAGTAGAACAAAATTTTAAAAAAATCTTTAAAATTAGGAAAAATAATATAAAAATTTTCAAGAAAGTAAAATTTTATTTAGAATTTTAATGAAATATTCAATATAAGGAATAAACTAATGAAAAATTGAAGAAGAATGTAGAAAAATTAAAAAAATATTTTTGATATAAATTATTGGCAAAAGAATTGTTTGAGTATGTAAATCTTAAATCAGTTTTTACAAACCAGAAGTGTTTTTAATAGAAATCCGTTTAAATTTTCAAAATCGAATAGAAAATAGGAAAGTTACAGCTTAAAGTGTCAAATAAGTCAAATTAAATATCAATCATACGTATAGTAGAACAACCTATTAAAAATTCTTTAAAATTAAGAAAAATGCCAAAGAAATCTTCAAAAAAGCAAAAGTTTAAGAGGATTTGATTAAAATTTAATGAAATTTTCAATATATGGAAAAAACTAAGGTAAAAATTGGAGAAAATAGGAAAAAATTTCAAAAAAATTATTTTTGATTTAAATTTTTTGCAAAATTTTGTTTAAGTATGTAAATCTTGAAACAATTTTTACAAACCAGAAGTGTTTTTAATAGAAATCCGTTTAAATTTTTAAAATCGAATAGAAAATAGGAAAGTTACAGCTGAAAATGTCAAATAAGTCAAATTAAATATCAGTCATACGTATAGAAGAATAAAATATTAAAAATTAGGAAAAATGCCAACAAAATTTTCAAGAAAGCAATTTTTAAAATTTGGAAGAAACTAAGGTAAATATGAGAGAAAATAGAAAAAAATTTCAAAAAAATATTTTTGATATAATTTTTTTTTTAAAACTTGTCTTAGTATGCAAATGTTAAATCAGTTTTTAAAACACCAGAAGTGTTTTTAATAGAAATCCGTTAAAAGTTTTAAAATCGTATAGAATATATGAAAGTTATAGTCAAAAATATCAACCATACGTATAGTAGAACAAAATATTAAAAAAACTTTAAAATTAGTAAAAATACAAAGAAAATTTTCAAGAAAGTAAAAGTTTAAGCAGAAGTTTATATAGAATTTGAATGAAATTTTCAATATATGGAATGAACTAAGGAAAATTTCAAAGAGAAAGTAGAAAAATTTCAAAAAAATATTTTTGATTTAAATTTTTTGCAAAAACTTTAAATTCAAATATTAAATCAGTTTTTACAAACCAGAAGTGGTTTTAAAAGAAATCCGTTTAAATTTTCAAAATTGAATAGAAAATAGGAAAGTTACAGCTGAAAATGTCAAATAAGTCAAATTAAATATCAATCATACGTATAGAAGAATAAAATATTAAAAATTATTGAAAATTAGGAAAAATGCCAACGAAATCTTCAAGAAAGCAAATGTTTAAGAGAATTTTATTAAAATTTCAAGGTAATTTTTAAAAATTTTAAGAAACTTAGGTAAATATGAGAGAAAATTGAAAAAAAAAATTCAAAAAAAATATTTGTGATATAATTTTTTTTAAAACTTGTCTTAGTATGCAAATGTTAAATCAGTTTTTAAAACACCAGAAGTGTTTTTAATAGAAATCCGTTAAAAGTTTTAAAATCGTATAGAATATATGAAAGTTATAGTCAAAAATATCAAATAAGTCAAATTAAATATCAACCATACGTATAGTAGAACAAAATATTAAAAAAACTTTAAAATTAGTAAAAATACAAAGAAAATTTTCAAGAAAGTAAAAGTTTAAGCAGAAGTTTATTTAGAATTTCAATGAAATTTTCAATATATGGAATAAATCAAGGAGAAAATGAAAGATTTAAAAAAAATTATTATTTATATACATTTTTGACCAAAAGTTGTTTAAGTTTTCAAAAGTTAAAGCTGGTTTTTAAAAGCCTTAAGTGTTTTTAATAAATACCCGTTGAAATTTTCAAAATCGAATAGAAAATAAGAAAGTTATGGCTGAAAATGATAATTAAGTCGAATTAAATAACAATCATACGTTGAGGTGGAAGAATTATTAAAAATTTAAAAAAAATATATAAAAATAAAGAAAAATCATCGAAAAATTAATAATTTTGAAAGAATTGATTCAGAAATTGTTTAAACACTTTAAAATTTGTAATAAAATATGAAAAATATTAATAAAAATATAAAACAAAACAATTTTTTAAACAATCTTTAGATGAGTTGAAAAAAAATCTTGGAAATAACAACAATAATTAAAAACCTATTAAGAAAGAGTAAAGACTAAAGTGTTTTTTATATAACTGCGTTTAAATTTTCAAAATCACTTAAAAAATAAAATAATTATGATTGAAAAGGTAAATTAAGTCAAATTAAATATTGCTCATACGTAACCGATAATTTTTTTCAAATTAAAAAAAATCCTTCAAAATGCCAAAAAAAAACACATACGTTTTTACTTTTATTTTCATAACAAATCTGCCAAAGCATTTGTTACACCTAATATCACAATTTTCCATAACTTGACTCAAAAAAGTTTTACATTTTTTTGTTCATTTTATTATTTCTATAGTTTTTAAATAAATCTGTATTATAACTTTTCACTTTTTTTGTTCTATTATTCATACATACACACCCACACTTAAACCAATTTTAATGTATATAGAAATAATTATCTTTCTTTTTTTCTGATATTTTATTATGTGAAAATCATGAAAAAATATAATAAAATGGAACGATGTGCCAGCAAATACAAACTAGACTTTAGGTGGAAGTAGAGGAAAAAGAGATAAATATAATTTAATATCTATACATAGAAAATATAAAGAAAAATTAGAAGATAAATAGTTAAATGAATTATAAAATAGTTAAATATGTATTATGGCAAAAGGCAGATTCATCAGAATAAAAAATATGGAAAAATTTAATACATTTTATTTCTAAAAATTTTAAATTCATAAATGTGTTAATACAGAGAAGTGTTTTAAATAGAAATTCGTTAAAATTTTTAAAATCGAAAAGAAACTAACAAAATTATAAGCAAATACGTAAATTTAAACATAATTCATAACACTCATACGCAATGTAGACCAAAATAAAAAAATAAATAAAATTATTATATAATTATTAAAAACTTTCAAAAAATAGAATAAACATATAAATAACCTTAATAAAATTCTACATAAATTAAGAGAAACATTTTTTTAAAAACAATCATACGCCTAGGAGTTCAAATTAATTAGAAACCCTTTAAACTTGAACTTATATTTCTTTATAAAAAATCATTTAATTTAATTTTTTATAACTTTTACAACAACAATTCTTCTCATAATAGCCATACAAAAAATGATAAAAACGACTCTTAAAAAAAACAATTAATTTAAAACGAAAAATAAGTTTGAAAAACTTTCGAAGAAAAAATAAATTTATACATTTTTCTTTCCATTTAAAACATTAAAGTTTTCTTTCATTATATCTTACACAACAATAAGTATATGCGTATATAGTATATGTACATGTATATATATGTATATGTATGTAAATTATACATTGTATTTGCCAATCTAAGGGTGAGACAAAGTGTGTAATTGTTCAGCAAATATTCAATTAATTGACCATAAAAGTTTTTTTTGTCTAAGTAATTATTGCTCTATGTCATCCTAACTGACATTGCAAATAGAAAATCATAACACATTTTGTAAGCATGAGAGATCTTTATACATTTGATGGAAAACTAGCAAGAGTTTTATTAACATAGCAATTTCAAGAGGACGTCAGTGTGGAAAGGGTGGTGGTAAAGAGTTAACTTTTGATTTTAATAGAAGAGTATATTTACATTTCTATATGCATACATACTCATACATAAACATACAGACAATTAGTTAGAAACACACAAAGTTTGTTTAAGTCTATAACAGAAATAGAAAAACTGAACTAGAATTAGAACAGAACTGGAAAAGAACTAGAACAGAACTAGAACAGAACTAGAACAGAACTAGAACAGAACTAGAACAGAACTAGAACAGAACTAGAACAGAACTAGA
>NC_060950.1:65887294-65894689 GCF_022045245.1 Lucilia cuprina | reverse complement strand
CAGAACTAGAACAGAACTAGAACAGAACTAAAACAGAACTAGAACAGAACTAGAACAGAACTAGAACAGAACTAGAACAGAACTAGAACAGAACTAGAACAGCACTAGTACTATAATTGCATTTGCTATTTTATTGATCATTTCTGATTTGTAATAGATGAATCCTCATGCTACTACTCCTGCTCTTTCTTTCTCATAATCTGACATTTGCTCACCCACTTTTGCTTTAACTCATAGACCGTTATTAAGATAACAATAACTTTTATTGTCTCTTTCTTTTAGTAATTTTTTTATATGTATTTGTATATGATTTTTTTTTGTTTTTATTAGACATTGCTATGTAGTTTATACTTATCCCTTTTTGTGTGTGTGTGAGTGTAAGTTTAAATTTCCTTGATGAATTTGTTTATATCCTTTTCCACATTTTTTCTACAATCTTTTTTACATTGTTTGCTTTAGTGTTTTTTGCAACAGTAGAAAAAAAAAACTCAACTAAACTTAACTTTATATACGCCTCAAAGACTTTTTATAAAGACAAAAAAAGTCAACGGTTAATGTTGTAGTTGGCTGTTGTTGTAAAATAGAAAAATTTTATTAACACAAATAAAAAAAAAATAATAAAACTAAGTAACATTGTTGTTGCAAGTAAAGGTTGAGATTCAGCTCCTCCAACTTGTTTGCTATTGTAACGAGTGCTCAAGGTTATTAATTTTTTTTCTCTTTCTCTTGCTCTCTCGTTTCCGTTTCTAGTTGTTGTCATTGTTCTGTTAAACATAAAGTTAACAAGAATTAATTTAATTATTGTTAAAGCTTTAGTGGTTAACTGGAAATAAGAAAGAAAAAATTACGAGAAAGAGATTTATTGTTGTTAACAGTTAATGCAAGTATGAAATGTAAAATTTTTCATAAAGAATTTTCTTAAAAGGAAATTGGAAGAAAAGAACTGTTGTTGTAGTGATCTTTAAAGGAATGGGAGAAATTTGCAAGGATAACGGAAATATATTTACTTTTAAAGGGTATAGGATGATTTAAAGAAATGTTTTTTTTTTATTTTTTAAAGATTAATAAAGTTTTGTTGTTTCTAATATTTCCCCCTAAAAGTTACTTTCTGGGATCCTTCCTAAACTTTTTGGGAATTCAAAATTTTGTCAAGAAAAGTGTTTAAAAATTGTTATATTTGTTGTAAATAACATTATTTAGTGATTTTTAAGGTTTTCCTCAAAAATTTTCTTTTTGGGATTTTGAAAAACTTTTTTGGGAATTTTGAATTTGTCAAGTAAAATGCTTTAAAGTTGTTATATTTATTAGAAAAATACATTATTTACAGGTTTTTTACATTTCCCCACAAAATTTTCTTACTGGGATTTTGTAAAACTTTTTGGGAATTCATCGTTTTTTCAAGAAATATGTTTAGAACATCTTATTTTTGTTAGAAATAACATTATTTACAGGTTTTTTACGTTTTTCCGGAAAATTTTCTCTTTGGGATTTTTAAATATTTTTTGGGAATTCATAATTTTTTTAAGAAAATTGTAAATTATAGTTCGTATTATTATTAAAAATGATATTGTTTATGGTAAATAACAATATTTAACAGTTTTTAAGGTTTCCCCTCAAAATTTTCTTTCTAGGATTTTGTAAAACTTTTTGGGAATTCATTGTTTTTTTAAGAAAACTGTGATTTTTAGTTTGTATCATTATTAGAAATGATATTGTTTGTTGTAAATAACAGTATTTAGTGATTTTTATAGATTCGCCGCAAAATTTTTTTTCTGGGATTTTTAAAAAAAATTTTTGGGAATTCAACATTTTTTAAGAAAAATGTGCTTATCTTCATTTAAAATGTTATTATTTATTGTAAATAACAATATTAAGTGATTTTCATGAATTCCCCCAAAATTTCCTTTCTGGGATTTTTGAAAAAAATTTTGGGAATTCAACATTTTTTTAAGAAAAATGTGCCTATCTTTGTGTAAATGGTTATTATTTGTTGTAAATAACAATATTTAGTGATTTTCATGGTTTCCCCACAAAATTTTCTTTCTGGGATTTTTGAAAAAAATTTTGGGAATTCAACATTTTTTAAGAAAAATTTAATTTTTAGTTCTTTTCATTATTAGAAATGTTATTATTTGTTGTAAATAACAATATTTAGTGATTTTTATGGTTTCCCCGTAAAATTTTCTTTTCGTGTTTTTTCAAAAAATTTTTGGGAATTCAACATTTTTTAAGAAAAATTTTATTTTTAGTCCTTTTTATTATTAGAAATGATATTATTTGTTAAAAATAACATTATTTAGTGATTTTAAAGATTTCCCCTCAAAATTTTCTTTCTAGGATTTTGCAAAACTTTTTAGGAATTCAAAATTTTTTTAAGAAAAATGTTTTTTTTTTTATCTTCTTATTATTAGAAGTATTATTATTTGTTGTAAATAACATTATTAAGTGATTTTTATAGATTCCCCTCGAAATTTTCTTTCTGCGATTTTTATAAAATTTCTGGGAATTTAAAAATATTTCGATAGAAAACCATTAAAAACATTAGAAATAAATTGAAATTGTTGGAAAATTTATGTTTACAATTTTGCAATAACAATTTTGTGCATGTCTTGTTTTGCTGCAAAGCAAAGTAATATCAATGTTTTTCTATTCGATTTTTTTTCTTAAAAATATTAGTAGATTTATGTTGTTGTTAGTATTTTCTTCAGCACATTTAGCTGGGGAAAAACAAAGTTTTGTTTAATATTTTTTATGCAAAATTTGGCATTCAATTTCGTTAGATTTTTTCTTTTTTTTTCAATTTTAGTTCAATGTGTAACACCCATCATCTCCCTTCCCTCCTTTATTGCAATAAAACGTTAAGAGTATTATAGAGTTTATACTAAGGTAGTTGTAGTTGTAGTAGTAAATGTGCCATGAATTATGTTTGTGGTTTTTTATTTCATATGGTTGCTGTTTAGTTGTTGTTGTTGCTGTTGTTACCATTCCTTGTTTTTCCAATTTTAATATTTTTGCATTTTGTATATTATTTTTTCTATATATGCATTTAGTTTTGTTATTTTGGCATACATTGCTGTTATGTCGAGTTGTTTTGGCTACAAATGTTTATAAAGTCAAGGTTATATGTTTCGAAAGGTTGCTATTTGTTGGCCTGTGAATGTTTAGTGTATAGTTTTGTTTAAGGTTATAGATTTTGTTAAACAATTAAAGACATTGTTAACAAAAAATTTAATCTCATTCTTTTTTTTCATTAAATTAAGTTTTTTTCTTGTTATCTCTCTCTCTATCTCTATCGCTTTAATAACTTGTTGTTAAATTATTAAAACATACTACTAGGCTTTTACTAAAACAACAACACTATAGTCTAGTTTATTTACTCTAGTTTTCTCTAATGTAATGTCATTGTTTCTTTACATATAACTTTTCTTTATACCTGTACAAGAAACAAAACTGCATTAACTCGGTTTTAGTGCTTTATACCATGGACTGCTTTACTCCTTTTTCCCTTCATAACTCTCGCTATAAACCTTGTGATGCCCTACACCACGTTAGTGGGGAGCGTATATTGGGTTTGTGCTCATGTTTGTAACGCAACATAATATTGGTCCTATGCCCAGAATCAATATCTGTTTCGATTTAGCTACGTCCGTCTGTCCGTTCGACCGTCCGTCTCTCTGTATGTCGGACCTCCCGTCTCTCTGTATGTCGGACCGTCCGTCTCTCTGTATGTCTGTCCGACTGTCTATCGGACGTCCGTCTCTCTGTATGTCTGTATGTATGTATGTATGTATGTATGTATGTATGTATGTATGTATGTATGTATGTATGTATGTATGTATGTATGTATGTATGTATGTATGTATGTCTGTGTGTCTGTGTGTCTGTCTGTCTTTCTGTCTGTCTGTCTGTCTGTCTGTCTGTCTGTCTGTCTGTCTGTCCGTCCGTCTCTCTGTATGTCCGTCTGTCTGTCTGTCTGTCTGTCTGTCTGTCTGTCTGTCTGTCTGTCTGTCTTTCTGTCCGTCTCTCTGTATGTCGGACCGTCCGTCTCTCTGTATGTCCGTCTGTCTGTCCGTCTCAGGACCTCATTTGACCCACGTGCCTACAAAATCACCCTACAAAATTTGACTTAAATGTCCACAAAGTTAATCAAAAATAAATGACTTAAGTATATCTGAGACAAGTTATAATTCAAATTTATTATAAAAACTAAATCATATTATATTTTTGTAAAAGGTTTAGGGTATTATAAGATCGGTCTTGCCCGACTATAATATCTTTATTGTTGTTAGTGTTATTGTTGTTAAAGTTACTTTTTATACATATATCGTACATGTATACATGAGAGTATTTTAAAAACCTGAGGCTTTCTATATATTGTTGTTGTATTTTTTTCTTCAACATTTTTACTGTGTCAAAAGACATTTGTCATCATAACTTTAGATATGAATGTGTTTGTGTGTGTGTGTATAAATGACAAATGTTATGTTTGTGTATCACCACAGACTGACTTTTGCTCTGTTTTAGTGTTTTTTAAAACAGTGATGGGGACTTATGGATTTAAATTATCTTCTGCTGATTTAAAAACACTCTGGGAATAATTTAAAACTTGTAAATATGGCAGCTCATTAAAGAAAACTACAAATTTTAAATAATTTTTAAAAATTTTAAATTCCCAAAATGTTTTGCAAAATCCCAGAAAGGTAGTTTTAAGGGGAAACATTTTAAACCTGTTAGAACACGTTTTCTTTAAGAAATTTCAAATTCCCAAAAAGTTTTGCAAAATCCCAGAAAAAATTTAAAAGGAAACATTAAAACTCTGTAAAAAAAAGTGTAAAATTTTGCGGGAAAACATTAGAAATCTTTAAAAAATGCTATTTCTAACAAGGATATGAACTTTTAAAGATGTTTCTTGACAAATTTCAAATTCCCAAAAACTTTTGCAAAATCCCAAAATGAAAATTTTGCGGGGAAACATTAAAAATCGGAAAATAATGTTTATTTAAACAGAAATAAGAAAATCAGAACATTATTTTTTAATAAATTTTGAATTCCCAAAAAGTTTAACAAAATCCCAAGAAAAAAATTTTGTGGGGAAACTTTAAAAGGCAAAAAGAATATTATTTCTAACAAATTTATAAACATTTTAAAGATTTTCCTTAACAAATTTTAAATTCCCAAAAAGTTTTGAAAAATCCCCGAAAACTTTATTTACGGGGAAAACCAAAAAAATATTTTTTTTTACAAAAAATCAATTTTGAATTAATTTGTTTCTTAAATTCTAAAAAATTTTGCAAATTTCTCTGGTTCTCAAGGTTTATTTACCTTTCCAAAACACCTCCCGCCCCCCATCACTGCTTTACAGCAATTTACCCAGCTCGTGTGTTTATCTCTCGAGTCTTCTAGCTTTCACAACTTTCACATTCTGTTCTAGTGTGAAAAACTAATGTACAAAACTTTAGTTTAAAGTCATGAATTATGCGACTTTGTGGTTTTATTACCAACATTGTTCCACCATATACATAGAAAGAAAAAGTATTGTAACGTGAAAAAAAACGTATAGAAATTACAATAATAATACATGCAACTGAACTCCCTGAACTCTTTGATGTTTGAAATGTTGTCGTGTGTAGAGTTCAAAAAATATGACTAAAAGCAGCTTACATGCCATTAAAACTGATGGCAGTTTTTAAAGTAAAACAAGTGGGAAAGTATAGTCGGGCATGGCCGACCATATAATACCCTACACCATGAGTATATTTTTAAAATTTTTACTTATAAAATTTTTATTTTTTGTAAAGAAACTTTTATGTTGAATATTACCATAATTCCAAAATATTTAAAAAACCAAATTTTCTAAAAAGGCTTTATATAGCTCAAATATGGGCCGATCCTCGGTAAATTTGGGAAAAAGATATATTTCTAAATAACAGTTAGTTTTGTTGAGTTTCATTGCGATACAAATGGTTACAAATCAATTTTAGACGTTTAAATCATTTTTTGAAGAGGGGTTTGTTTGGGGGCTAGGGTCAAATATAGGCCGATCCTTACGAAAATCTGCAGTGTCATTTATACTTATATAAAACTTATTTGTGCCAATTTTTAGAGAGATAACAGAATATTTGGCGTAATTTTGGCATACAAAGTTCAAATCGGGAGGTACGGTTGTATGGGGGCTAGGTGAAATAATGGACCGATTTCAACCATTTTCAATAGGCTTCGTCCTTGTGCCAAAAAACATGGTCCAAATTTCATCAAATATCTTGAAAATTGCGGCCTGTACCTTGCGCACAAGGTTTACATGGACTGCCAGCTAGCCAGCCGGACAGACGGACGGACGGACGGAAGGACGGACGGACATGTCTTAATCGACTCAAAAAATGATTCTGAATCGATCGGTATACTTTAAGGTGGGTATTGGACCAATATTTTTGTATGTTACAAACATCAGCACAAAATATAGTGGTGTAGGGTATAAAAATTTGTTGGAATTTTTTTGCAGTTTTTGCAGTTTTTTTTCAGCTATAGAGAATTTAAAATTCACATTCTAAAGAACTCAACATTTTTTTAAATTTGAGCACAAAAAAGTACAAACTATTGACGCCCCCCCAAATCTTCATCAATTTTCAAAATTCTAATTATTGTTCTATAAATAATTTATCAACAGTTTCTCATATCAAACATTTAAATCTCTTATAAACTCGGTTTAAAAATCTCCCTTTTAAAAACCTTAAATCTCAAAAAAATCACACAATCTAATTTTTAGATTATTTTTCGCCCTCGAAAAAAGAAAATACATATATATAAAATAAACTAAATTTAAGTGTTTGCAAAAATAGTTGTCATCATGATTTTTACTAAAAATAAATAAATACATAAAAAACATATAGAAGGTCATAAAAGTTTGTAAAAAAACACTTTACTCATGTCTATATGTAATAGTAGATTTATTGTAAATGTGTATTATTGCATGACGATTTCCACAAATCTAGTGTTTTGTAAAAAAAAAAACATAAATAAAAATATTTGAAATAAAAATCAAATTGTAAGCAATAACAAATAAACATGATTGTTTTGACACACAAAACTTTAGATTTTTATTCTGTTACAATTTGTTTACGGTTTTTTTGTTGTCAAAGTCATGATAAATTTATAAATAATAAAAAAAAAATAAGTTTTTTTTTAACAATTGTAAATTCCATTTACAAAAAGGCTCAGTTTCAGATATGTCTCTTCTAGTTCTGTTCTATTTCTGTTCAAGTTCTGTTCTAGTTCTGTTCTAGTTCTGTTCTAGTTCTGATCTAGTTCAGTTCTAGTTCTGTTCTAGTTCTGTTCTAGTTCTGTTCTAGTTCTGTTCTAGTTCTGTTCTAGTTCTGTTCTAGTTCTGTTCTAGTTCTG
>NC_060950.1:65886022-65887194 GCF_022045245.1 Lucilia cuprina | reverse complement strand
GTTCTGTTCTAGTTCTGTTCTAGTTCTGTTCTAGTTCTGTTCTAGTTCTGTTCTAGTTCTGTTCTGGTTCTGTTCTAGTTCTAGTTCTGTTCTAGTTCTGTTCTAGTTTTGTTCTAGTTCTATTCTAGTTCTATTCTAGTTCTGTTTTAGTTCTGTTCTAGTTCTGTTCTAGTTCTGTTCTAGTTCTGTTCTAGTTCTGTTCTAGTTCTTTTTTAGTTATGTGTTCTGTTTTAGTTCTGTTCGCCATAAAATGCTGAAAAAAACATTTAATTATAATTTTCTATAAATAATTTGAAATAAAATGTTAATGACATTGAAAAAAAAAAATATTTTTTTTAGAAGTTACACACTAAGGGGTAATTTTTGAAGAAACCAATTTATTTTTCATTTAGAAACTTATCATATTTCAATAAATAAGTAAATTGGAAATAAAAACATTTCTGTATATCAGACTCCATGTACAAATATTATGATACAGCTTGCTTATTCTACACCAGCTAGAGATATTGTGGAAATGTCATTCATTTAAAATTTCCATTTATCCAAAAAATTTTCATAGAACTGATCTATTTATTAAAAATAGAACTTTAAACTTATTAAATATTTAATTTACTTAAAACATTTCTGCGCCAGTTCAAGGGAAAAATGTTCCGGAAAAATACCATGTTTTTTTTTTAAATTTTAATGCTTTCATTGTTGTTGTACACAATCGTATAGAAAATGTTATGCTTTATTTATAAATAAATTGTAAGCTTATTAGCGTTTTTAATCAATAGTATGAACATTGTGCTCAACGAATTTTGTTTATGAATATTTATATTGCGCCACATGGGCGTATAATTGTTGTGGAAATCAAATGATTGTTCATCATACGAGCTGTGGGTATTAAAAATTAAGTATACGTCATGGTACATGGGAATTAAAACTTTAAATGAATGGTTAGCTTTACAAGGAAAATATTTCAAAGTAAAAATTTTACTATTGAAAAATTTAAATATAGAAGGTGAGTTTAAAAAAAAGAAATGATGATAGTTATTAAAAATTAAAGTTATGATTTTGTTTTGGTTTAGTTCTACTTCAGTTCTAGTTCAGTTCTAGTTCAGTTCTAGTTCAGTTCTAGTTCAGTTCTAGTTCAGTTCTAGTTCAGTTCTAGTTCAGTTCTAGTTCAGTTC
>NC_060950.1:65871117-65885922 GCF_022045245.1 Lucilia cuprina | reverse complement strand
ACTAGAACTGAACTAGAACTGAACTAGAACTGAACTAGAACTGAACTAGAACTGAACTAGATCTGAACTAGAACTGAACTAGAACTGATCTAGAACTGAACTAGAACTAGAACTGAACTAGAACTGAACTAGATCTGAAATTTTCTTACCTAAACTGTGATTCTCCTTAATATTACTGACTTTTGTTTTACCATAAAAACAATATCTAAATTTAAAATTATGAAAAACAACACTATTTACATGACCTTTTTTATAAATTCGAAAATAACTCCCTCCCTACGACATCCAGTTCTCAAACCCAACTCAAACAACAATAAAGCAACAGCAACTATAATAATAACAATAGCACAAAGTTATAACACCAACAACACTTGACATTTATCAAAAAAAATATAAAAAAATTGTATAATTTTACAAGAGGCACGAAAAAGCCCAGACAAAAAAATGATTGTAAATATAATAAAAATTACACTTAATTTGGTACATGAGTGTTTTTAATACAAAAACACACAAACAGACAAACTAACACACTAACACATTTCAAAGCAGACAGAGTCAGAATATCTGTATTGAAATGAGCGAATATTAAGTTTATAAGTGTTTGTGTTTTTCCTCACTTTTTCAAGTGTTTTCTAAGTGTAAATGTGTGCGGTAGTGTGTAAATATATGTATAACATAATGCTTTACATACCAAAAACTGACACTTAACATGAAAAATCTGTTCAATGTTCTTTTATTTATTTATTTTTTTTTTTTTGGTTTCTACGTTTTGAAACAAAAAAGGGCTGTTTGGGCGTCAGGCGGAAACGGAAACAATTTTATGGTTTTGTTTATGTATTTGAAGGTTGTATACCAAATAATATTTGTGTTTATTAACATAAATACATATAAACGTATGGCAGGCTAAAGATTTTAGGTTCAGGATTTTTGTTTTAAGGGTTTTGTTCTTTTGTTTAAGTCTTTATACTTAAACAAGTGTTAAAATATCATTAGAAAATAATTATGTCAACAATATGTAAAAGACATTGTTGGCAATTATGAGATTAGACAATATACAAGAAATGAAATTTTACTAAATATGAAAACACATTTTATATAGAAAATGCAAAATGCGAACAAACAAACGAACAGAACTAGATCAAAACTAGAACAGAACTAGAACAGAACTAGAACAGAACTAGAACAGAACTAGAACAGAACTAGAATAGAACTAGAACAGAACTAGAGCAGAACTAGAACAGAACTAGAACAGAACTAGAACAGAACTAGAACAGAACTAGAACAGAACTAGAACAGAACTAGAACAGAACTAGAACAGAACTAGAACAAAACTAGAACAGAACTAAAACAGAACTAGAAGAGAACTAGAACAGAACTAGAACAGAACTAGAACAGAACTAGAACAGAACTAGAACAGAACTAGAACAAACCTAGAAAAGAACTAGAACAGAACTAGAACAGAACTAGAACAGAACTAGAACAGAACTAGAAAAGAACTAGAACAGAACAAAAACAGAACTGGAACAGAACTAGAAGAGAATAGAACTTTTCATTAAAATGTTTATACAAAATTTGCAATTTTCACAAAAATCTAAAATTTGCTCTACATTCTAAATTTTTTTATAAATTTAAATTTTTTTACAGAAATTTAAATTTTTATATATAATTTTCTAGAATTTAAAATTTTAAAGCCACATCCACCTGACTTCTATATTACTTTTCGCTCCTAGTTGGAAGCCTTTATAAATGAACATGTCAATATTTAATTCTGTATGTATAAACTAATGTCCTGATATCTTTATGTATTTATTCGAAAACTCATTTTATTCTTAAATTATTTCATAAAACATACGCAATTAAATATTATTTACTTATGATGTCGATTTTAATATGAAAGTGTAATCTTTTGAATGTAAGTGCATTTATGTATGTGTGTTAGTTTTATTTGTGATTGTGGTTTACTGTGTTAGTATATGAGACATAATATTTTATCAAAATCATTTTCCCATTAAATGTTTAAAAGTTCCGAAGGAAGTAAAAGGTTTTAAAAATCGAAGACCTAAAGTAAACGAAGCATAAGGACTTTTGTTGATTGCTGTAGAGTATAGCATGTGGATACTTGTTTGTGTACCTGTATTTAAACAATTTATTGTTAGGATAATTATTTAAATTAATAATACATATAACACTTTAGGCTAAAATACAACAATAAAATCTTTTTTTTTCATTTAGCTTCATTAAATTAAAACGTTTGATAAACAATTTTTAAGTTAAATATAAAATAAATGAAACGAAATGCAATACAAGGACCAAATATACACAGATTTTAGACTAAAAATATAAAATCTCATTATTTTCATACAATTAACTTTTTAACTTGTTACTTTTCCTATTTTTGTCCCAATTTTTTCTTTTTTTGTTCATATTACTTATCAATTAATTAATTTATTATATACAATTGTTATCTGGCGACCTTTAGGCATTATATTACAGATCATTAAAAATTTATTTTATACTCGTTAACTCCTCTTTGTTTGTCCTACTACTTCCACTCCTATTTGAATTCATCTTTTAAATTATTCATAAATTTTTTTGTTTAAAACTAATTTATGCTCCATTCCTATGAAAATAAGGAAAAACAACAGCACAACTTTAGGAATTTGTAAAGTGATGTAAATTAAGGATTATCTCAGATTTTGTCACAAAAAATTAAACTAGAACTGAACTAGAATTGAACTAGAACTGAACTAGAACTGAACTAGAACTGAACTAGAACTGAACTAGAACTGAACTAGAACTGAACTAGAACTTAACTAGAACTGAACTAGAACTGAACTAGAACTGAACTAGAACTGAACTAGAACTGAACTAGAACTGAACTAGAACTGAACTAGAACTGAACTAGAACTGAACTACTACTGAACTCTCCATTCTAATTGTTATTATAAATTGTTTCAACTTGTTTTAATACATTTTCAGTTACCACTGTCAAAAGAGAAGCAAATTTGATTATTTAAAACAATTGTTTTAAATTAAATTATATTTTTCCATTATTAGCAACAATAATTAAAAATTATTTTTTGTAAAATATTCATTACAAATATATATTTTGTATAAACAAACAGAAAAATATAAAAGGTACTAACAACTTTATATCAAATGTTCATGCACTTCATGAATGTTAAATGGGCAACGAGGTAAATAGGAAAAATTGACACAAATATTATTTTTAAGTAAATCGAACTAAAGATATGTATTGACTTTATATTCGCATATATACTTAAAAGACTTAATAAATTTTTGTAACTTTGAAAGCATGATCACCAGTACTTTTACGGGAAGTGAGAGCATATCAAAAGTGAATAAAATATTCTGCTATTACAGTACAATGATACGTGTATTAAATATATTTTCCTACGTGGCTTTTAAACATAAATTTCATATTATTTTAATATTCATTTCATTTATTAATAAAAATAATATAATAAAAATTAAAATCATAATATTCCAACATGTTGTTGATTGCAATCATCAACACATCATATTATACCACACATTCAAACACAAATATATTTACGAATTCATCAATAATTAAAAGTCTTTAATAGGCTAAAATGAACAATAATACTTATGTATATGTTGGCAATACAATAACAATTATTTTATAATTTTGTTAAAAATAGTTAAAATTTTGTAATTTAAATTGCATTAATTAAATGGAATCTAGAAGACAACATGAACTAAACAGAACTAAAACAGAAATAGAAGAGAACTACAACAGAACTAGAACTAGAACAGAACTAAACTAGAACAGAACTAGAACAGAACTAGAACAGAACTAGAACAGAACTAGAACAGAAATAGAACAGAACTAGAACTAGAACAGAACTAGAATAGAACTAGAACAGAACTAGAACAGAACTAGAACAGAACTAGAACAGAACTAGAACAGAACTAGAACAGAACTAGAACAGAACTAGAACAGAACTAGAACAGAACTAGAACTAGAACAAAACTAGAACAGAACTGGAACAGAACTACAACAGAATGAGAACAGAACTAGAGCAGAACTAGAACAGAAATAGAAAGGAATTAGAAATAAGCTGAGTTTATTTAGCAAATTGAGTTTTAGTCGTTTATCTTAGTTGTTAGAGGTTTCAATTGCTATTGAATAGAACTATTGTTCATTTAGGATTTTAAAAGGGATACTACACCTTTTTCGCTTCACTTGCATTTCATTTAGTAAATTTCTTTTCTAACTTACTTCCTTTATTTTATATGTGTTTATATCTTCGCACTTAACTTTAAATCCTTATTACTCCCCAAGTTTTATATCAGTCTTTCGCCATCCCTTTTGACCAAGTAAAAATAAAATTGAAAAAAAAAATGCCAGACTTTTTACTTGACTTTATTCATAAGTCTCTGCCATAACATCAAAAATAAATTCCAATCTATTGTAAATATTTTTTTGTTCAATATGTTTGGTTACCAGGACTCCACTCGCAACTGGCGGCAGGGAGATTGTTTGTGTAAAGCTGTTCCTAATAATGTACAAACGAACACAAAACACATGTTGTTAACAATATATTTTCAAGTGGCTTTAGGGTATTAGACATGATTTAAACATGAGTACTTTTTGTTGTATGATTTTTTGTAAAAATACAAAACAAAATATATAAATGCGAGTGAACAAATCACTAACAATCAGCATTCAACAATGGAAAAAATAAAAAAATTAAAAAAATATATATATAAAAATCAATTGCTTGCATTTGTTTGTCTTATTTTTGATTTAAATATAAACAATTTTGGGAAAAATTGGAAGAAAACATTTCGTTGTATTTTAGTATATATTTTACAAAAAGCAGCTGTTGGAGTTCCTTTGGATTTTTTAAATATTTTTGTTATTATGATACAAATTATTAAAATATTTTTCAAAATTTTGAATAGCTTAAAGTCTTAAAATGCGGAATTAAAAAAAAAAATAACAAAAACATAATAAAAGAAATAAAATAATTTAGTTGTTTCCAAGTAATGTAAAATAAGGCGAATTAAATATTAATCATACGTCGTGTGGTGCAAGTTTTATATAAAAATATTTTTTTCTGCTAATTAATTCTAAATAACTTTTCATTTTATATTTAACAAAAAATAGTTAACTTTACCTTTGTTTCTCTTAAAACAAGTTCTTAACTAAAAGATCTACTTTCATATCTCTCCAACTAAAAATTTTCATTTCGCTTTAACAATTCCAAGGCCACAATTTATTAACACTTTTCAAACACAAGTTAGTTCTTTTTATAAATTACCGAAAAAGTTTATTTTTCAAAAGAAACATGTTCTTTTAGAAAAATACCTAAAAGCTTCCTTTGTTTTGAAATATTTTTTTACAAAAAAACCCCAAATGTATGCTTTACATTTTTTAACATTCATAATAATTTAAAAGTTTTTATTTTTCTGCCGAAAAACACAAAATTATAAACATAACTGCATTTTGTTTTGTATCTTTTTTTAGCTGTTTATTTTATTTTTGCTCTTCTTAGCATAAACCCCAAAAAGTATATTTTAATTTTATTTAAACTTGTAACCTTTTTACCTTTTCTTCAAGGTTTATGATTTCTGCTGTTTTAAACATTTTACATTTATTTTAAGACAAAATTTACTTTTATAAAAATAAAATTGTTTAAAGTTTGTTTTGTTTTTTTTTTTGCTGTTGTCTTCTGTATAAACTTTTCCACTTAATTTAACCTATTTTCTGTTGAAGAAAAGGAAGTACTTAAATGTAAGTAAATGTTTTTTATTAACAACAATACCTCTTAATTTTTACAACTGTATAAGTATTTTAAACGTCTTTATATTTTTTAAACTTTTGTTAAATAAAGCACAAATCACAGCATGTTAAATTTGAAAAAGAAAATTACTAATTTAATATAATTAGGAAAATAATAATGTAATGAAATAAATCAACCTATTGTTGGTAAACTTAGTATGAAGGGAAATTTTGAAAATCAAATTCCAGTTAATTTCTACATTTGCTCCAGTTTATGTTCAGTTGTGTTCTAGCTCTGTTCTAGTTCTGTTCTAGTTCTGTTCTAGTTCTGTTCTAGTTCTGTTGTAGTTCTGTTTTAGTTCTGTTCTAGTTCTGTTCTAGTTCTGTTCTAGTTCTGTTCTAGTTCTGTTCTAGTTCTGTTCTAGTTCTGTTCTAGTATGTTCTAGTTCTGTTCTAGTTCTGTTCTAGTTCTGTTCTAGTTCTGTTCTAGTTCTGTTCTAGTTCTGTTCTAGTTCTGTTCTAGTTCTGTTCTAGTTCTGTTCTAGTTCTGTTCTAGTTCTGTTCTAGTTCTGTTCTAGTTCTGTTCTAGTTCTTTTCTAGTTCTGTTCTAGTTCTGTTCTAGTTCTGTTCTAGTTCTGTTCTAGTTATGTTCTAGTTATGTTCTAGTTATGTTCTAGTTATGTTCTAGTTCTGTTCTAGTTCTGTTCTAGTTCTGTTCTAGTTCTGTTCTAGTTCTGTTCTAGTTCTGTTCTAGTTCTGTTCTAGTTCTGTTCTAGTTCTGTTCAAGTTCTGTTCTAGTTCTGTTCTAGTTCTGTTCTAGTTCTGTTCTAGTTCTGTTCTAGTTCTGTTCTAGTTCTGTTCTAGTTCTGTTCTAGTTCTGTTCTGTTCTGTTCTAGTTCCTTTCTGTTCTTGTTCTGTTCTAGTTCTGTTCTAGTTCTGTTCTAGTTCTGTTCTCGTTCTGTTCTGTTCTGTTCTCGTTCTGTTCTGTTCTGTTCTCGTTCTGTTCTAGTTCTGTTCTATTTCTGTTCTAGTTCTGTTCTAGTTCTGTTCTAGTTCTGTTCTAGTTCTGTTCTAGTTCTGTTCTCGTTCTGTTCTCGTTCTGTTCTCGTTCTGTTCTCGTTCTGTTCTCGTTCTGTTCTAGTTCTGTTCTAGTTCTGTTCTAGTTCTGTTCTAGTTCTGTTCTAGTTCTGTTCTAGTTCTGTTCTCGTTCTGTTCTAGTTCTGTTCTAGTTCTGTTCTAGTTCTGTTCTAGTTCTGTTCTAGTTCTGTTCTAGTTCTGTTCTAGTTCTGTTCTAGTTCTGTTCTAGTTCTGTTCTAGTTCTGTTCTAGTTCTGTTTTAGTTCTGTTCTGTTCTAGCTCTGTTCTAGTTCTGTTCTAGTTCTATTCTAGTTCGTTTCTAGTTCTGCTCTTGTCCTGTTCTAGCTCTGTTCTAGTTCTGTTCTAGTTTTGTCCTATTCTACTTCTGTGCTACGGAACCATTCTTATATTTTTTGAAATTCAGTCTCTTATGACAAACTACTAATTTATGCACTTAATTTTAAAGTACTAGTAACTATAATAAAAGTTCAGATACCAGTCACTGAAAATCTTGGAAAAATAATCAACAAAAAATTAAACTCATGCTACTGTTGAAGTTTTTACATTGCCAAGCGAAATAACAATTGAAGAGTCACGGTTACAAGTACCATCATCCAGCAAGCAAAAAGTGAATCTGGGAAAAATATTGTTGTTAAAACAAGAGAAAGCAAAAGTAATTGCAATCATACTGGTACTTGCAACTAGGTAACGTATTTGATATTTGTTGGAAGTCAAGTATTTACATTCACTTGCTACATATAGACACGGACTCACTAGTATACCTATACTTTACACATTAAAAAGGACACCTAAACAGATGCAGCTCAATATATATAAACATTATTCGTACTAGTTTTAAGGATGCAGAGACATACTATATATATGTTGTTTACCCAATTTACTTGTACATATATATGTACATAAGAATATTTCAATACAAACCGAGCGACTTGTTCAAACGACCAGGATGTTTTGTCGTTAATTTTAAAGTGTATGTAAAATTATTTTCTTTTAAAGGATAAAGAGGTGCTGTGGTAGATAGTAGTGTAGTTTTTGTTATTGCTTATAGTCTGTGTAGTGAAATAAATTCAATGACTTTTGATTAATTTAGTTTATAAAACAAATGTGAGGTTTTATAAAGTGTAACAAAGTTTACCCAGAGGCACTGCTCCTTGTGATTAATTTTCAAAGTTATGCTACCTAAAGTCTTGTAATAGGAAACTAAATTATTACTAAAATTAAATAATCTTAAATAATGAAAATTAAACCATAAATTTAACCAATAACTTTTTCTCGAATTTTCTTATAAACTGCACAAACATTATTACAACTATTTATCAAACATCCTTAACATATGCTGTATAATTCAATAAAAGAAATACTTGTAAAATATGCTTTAAAAATCCCTCACTTATGAAGACATTGTTGAAAAACTTTTTATAGAAACACATAATCTTCTTAGAAAAATAATAATATCCTAACTAATCGAGCATAAAAATATTTAGCACATATTATGAGTAAGGAAAATTTCCAACTATTTTGTGTGTCTTATACTTTTCAAGAATCATAATACTTTTTATTATTTCTGACAACAAAAGAAAGTGCTTGTTATGAAAAAGCTAAAAATAAATATGCTGTAAAAACAAACTATAAAACATTTATATTCCTACAATATAAAATGTTTGTCTTTATGATAATTTTTCATTTTATATAGCAAATCAAACTTTAGATATATATAATTTTTTTATAAATTATACACATTAACAATGATTCTGGAAAATAGACAAACAGACAGACTCGTCTATTTATTCAGTTAAAACATATTTTCAAAAAATAAACAAAACATTGTGCGTAAATTTATTTAAACGATTTTTGTAACACGAAATAAAATTTACAAATTTAAGGGAAGGTATGCCAAGATTTGTTCTTTTCTGCTTCATGTATAATACAATTCTCTTTCAGTTCTAGTTCAGTTTTAGTTCAGTTCTAATTCAGTTCTAGTTCAGTACTAGTTCAGTTCTAGTTCAGTTCTAGTTCAGTTCTAGTTCAGTTCTAGTTCAGTTCTAGTTCAGTTCTAGTTCAGTTCTAGTTCAGTTCTAGTTCAGTTCTAGTTCAGTTCTAGTTCAGTTCTAGTTCAGTTCTAGTTCAGTTCTAGTTCAGTTCTAGTTCAGTTCTAGTTCAGTTCTACTTCAGTTCTAGTTCAGTTCTAGTTCAGTTCTACTTCAGTTCTAGTTCAGTTCTAGTTCAGTTCTAGTTCAGTTCTAGTTAAGTTCTAGTTCAGTTCTAGTTCAGTTCTAGTTCAGTTCTAGTTCAGTTCTAGTTCAGTTCTAGTTCAGTTCTAGTTCAGATCAAGTTCAGTTCTAGTTCAGTTCTAGTTCAGTTCTAGTTCAGTTCTAGTTCAGTTCTAGTTCCGTTCTAGTTCAGTTCTAGTTCAGTACTAGTTCAGTTCTAGTTCAGTTCCAGTTCAGTTCTAGTTCAGTTCTAGTTCAGTTCTAGTTCAGTTCTAGTTCAGTTCTAGTTCAGTTCTAGTTCAGTTCTAGTTCAGTTCTAGTTCAGTTCTAGTTCAGTTCTAGTTCAGTTCTAGTTCAGTTCTAGTTCAGTTCTAGTTCAGTTCTAGTTCAGTTCTAGTTCAGTTCTAGTTCAGTTCTAGTTCAGTTCTAGTTCAGTTCTAGTTCAGTTCTAGTTCAGTTCTAGTTCAGTTCTAGTTCAGTTCTAGTTCAGTTCTAGTTCACTTCTAGTTCAGTTCTAGTTCAGTTCTAATTCAGTTCTAGTTCAGTTCTAGTTCAGTTATGACTACGACTAGACTATGACTAGACTATGACTAGACTATGACTAGACTATGACTAGACTATGACTAGACTATGACTAGACTATGACTAGACTATGACTAGACTATGACTAGACTATGACTAGACTATGACTAGACTATGACTAGACTATGACTAGACTATGACTAGACTATGACTAGACTATGACTAGACTATGACTAGACTATGACTAGACTATGACTAGACTATGACTAGACTATGACTAGACTATGACTAGACTATGACTAGACTATGACTAGACTATGACTAGACTATGACTAGACTATGACTAGACTATGACTAGACTATGACTAGACTATGACTAGACTATGACTAGACTATGACTAGACTATGACTAGACTATGACTAGACTATGACTAGACTATGACTAGACTATGACTAGACTATGACTAGACTATGACTATACTAAGACTAGAGTAAGACTTCTTTTACCGAGGTTTCCTTCCACTTTAAAAGAAGTTCATAAAACCAATGTTTATTTGGTCTGTTAGTCTGCCTATTTTTCCGTCTTGTCTAGAAGTTCATCCAAAGATGTGTGAATATTTTTTTAATCTGTTTTTTGTTCATTTCCATTTATTCATTTTTGTTTTATGAGTTTATTTGTTTTGTATTCTCTATTATATAGATTTTGTTGTTTTTCAGATTTTTTACACTTTTGTTGAGTTTTTGTGGCAATGAAGAGAAAGAGCTGGCCTTTTGTTTAATTTTTTTTTTGCTTTACATCATCATGTTCTAACCCAGTTGTTTTGGGGTTTTGAACCAAAAAAACACAAAGCAGCAAACAATAAAAAAGAACTGTTAATGCTTCAATGAATTAGATGGTTTTTTGCTGTTTTTTTATTTTATTTTATTATTGATGATTTGTATGAATTTGATTGTTAGCCTTATTGCTGTTGTTGTTATTATTATTGTTTTAATTTGTTAGTGTAAATTGTAGCTAAAACCATAAAGATTTATTTGAAATACTGAGAAGTTTAGTTTGGCGAATTAAATCATTTGTTTTATCGACTGTGCGATTGTTTAAAACAAAAAGGTGCAGTTGAGGTGTAGTTTTGTTTTACGTAAAATTAAACATCATTAAATGAAATGAACCCTGAAAATATGCTTTGATTTTTGCGTGGCATAAGCCTAAATATAGGCTATAGTTTTAAGTTGTTTTGAAAACCAAATATTAAAAATTGTAAATATTTGTTGCCTGTTATTTTGTGTATAACATTTCAAGCGGAAGTAAAGCATACTTTTAGGCTTATATAAAGGAAAGTTAATAAAAGGATTAACATTTAATGCTTAACACTAAAGGATATTTGTAAATATTGTTAGTTTTAAGAAAACATTACAATTTAGTTTATTTCTTCTAAAGTTTGCTTCTAGGAACTTAAGCTCCTAAAAGTATGTAGCTTTTTGTATTAAATATTTAAATAACTTTAATATCTTTCAATAACAACTTTTTCCCAATAAGATATTTTTTACTTCCCTTTTATAGATTTTTGGCAACTTTTTACAAATTTTTTTATTTGTTTTATTGATCTTGTAATTTTGTATCCTTTTACTTTTTCTCCACCCCCCTCCCCACAAAATCAGTCTGTATATGTAAGCTTCGAGTAATAAACCCAAAAAAAGTCTAGGCAATAAATTTGCTTATTTTAGTAAGACTTTTTTTGCTTCATTAAACAAGTTATCTTTGGAAGACGACGCCCCGCCAGCAGCATTATATTGAACACCAAGAAAAACAACATCATTTGCCATTTTAACACTCGTAAATTGATTTGTCGACCTGTATATGGGTAATTATCTCTCTGTATTACAAAACCTTACTTCCTTTTCCTAGGGAAATTTATTTTACTAATACCAGCAAAAACTTACACATGCACATGTATTGAAAAGGTAGCCGTACTAGTTATAAGTATTTACTCTAATAGTGCTTGTGTTTCTTCACTCTCTCTCTTTCTCGTGTTTTTATCCTTTTCCACTATTGTGGTTGTAATGGTTTTGTAAGTTGTAAGTATATTGCCTGTAAAAGCAATTTATTATATGACCCTTTTTTTGGTTTCTTACTGCCTTCAATTGCTGGGGATTTACACGCAATAAAAAGAAAAATTAGGCTGATAATAGTTGAGCAAAAAAATCGAGTTTTTCTTTTTTACTGTAAAACAGTTTCTTGGTTTCTTTACTTCAAGGTTTCCTTTACTAAGTCATTAAAAGGTGTTTGTTGTTGGACAGTTGGTGGAGCTTAAGGTGTTGAGGAAAAAGTATTAAAGTAAAGAGTTAAAAATTAATGTCTTTGATATAAGACAAATATTGGGGCTGGGTAAGCAGACGTTTAGTTAGTTAATAGTGTGTGTGAGTTTGTCTGTTCTGCCTCGGAGATACTTAGTGATGATTTTCAAAAGGATTAGCAGTGGAGTAATAGTTGTAGACTTAATTAATTGTAAGTATTGGTGTTGTTAAATGAACGGTGAAAGTGGTATTGTCATTAAAGAATTAAGAAATAAGATCCTGGGAATATGAAAAAGCTCAGCATGGAAGGTGTTTAATTTAATCTTAAATTAGAAAATTTTAAAGAAAATGTTTCTGTTCTAGTTCTGTTCTAGTTCTGTTCTAGTTATGTTCTAGTTCTGTTCTAGTTCTGTTCTAGTTCTGTTCTAGTTCTGTTCTAGTTCTGTTCTAGTTCTGTTCTAGTTCTGTTCTAGTTCTGTTCTAGTTCTGTTCTAGTTCTGTTCTAGTTCTGTTCTAGTTCTGCTCTAGTTCTGTTCTAGATCTCTTCTGTTCTGTTAACATTCCAGTTTATATTTTAGTGTAGCTCATTTTTCATTTCTTTATTGTTTTCCTACAGTTTATAAATTTAGTCCTTTTTCTCTTGATACTTCTTCTTATGATTATTTTCTTCTTTTTTTGTGTTTATGTCTCGTGCCTTAAATGAACTCTTTCTTTTTCCTTGCTTTAGGATGTTTATGGCCAATAATATTTTTTTATGATTTTTATTAGTCTATTTATCATTTAAAGCCGGAGCAAGTTATGGGTTTAAAGATCATATAATAATTCATTAGAAGATTTAGTGATTTGTTTTGTTAAGATTTTTATTTTATATTTTTTTATGTTTATATTTATATTTATATTTTTTTCTCGTCTTTGGTAGTTTGTGACAAATATATGATAACCAAAAGTAGAAGGAGTTAAAAATAGTTTGAAGGGATTTATTGTATGCATAAAAGTATTTTATTTAATATTCTTGTGAAAATACACGAAAATATTTTTGAAATTTGGGAGTTCATGAAGATAGCTTCAGGCTTTATAAGATTAAGATTAAAATAAGAGAAATCAAGATTTGAGTAGTTTTGGTATTATTAAAAGGAAATTTTAGCTGCATTACTATATATATTAGCTGGTATTCTGTTTTATACTATTCGATGACGTCCTAAAAGAGCGTTCCAATTCTGAAGTTACAATAACTTTACTCAGCTAATCCTATACTTAATTAGCTCAAAATGTTAAGTGGTTCCTATATAGTTTCTAAATGTACACTCCCGCACACACAGTCAATTTATATTCACTTTCTAAAATCGCAAATAATTCATATACCTCTTACAACACAACCAGCAAAGTCAATGACTTTCAACACTTCTAATACATTTCAACGTAATTTGTTAAAGGTTCATTATTAAATTTTGTGTTGGTGTAAAGAGCTGAATATATGTTATACATATACATACGTACATACCTTCATACATTGCATACAAAACTGACCATGACTGGAACATTATCCCAACATGATACAGTTGTAATTTACCGTGATTATATTCATTCTTGGTATGTGCATGTGTTTGGCTCGTTTTTGCTGTATTCACTCGTGTTGGCTACGGGCAACAAAACGGAAATCACGGCACCTGAGTTTTGTTTTTATTTTGCAACAATTTTTGCTTTTTTAGTTAGGAACCACGAACATTGCCATGAATCCCTGTATCATGGCTAACACGAAAAATAATGATAATTGCAAACTTTATATGTATATGAGTGTATATAGGGGTGTGTCTATGTATGAATTTAACGGTGTACGTGTTTGAGATTAACTTTGTGTTTGTGTGTGGCCAGGTAACCCACATAATGTACTGTTAATATATGTTTGTGTACAAACACTCATTTATACAAAAACAAAAAAACACATACATACATTAATACTTGGAGTGCCAGGAATAGTTGGATTTTTTTACTCTCTAAGCAGTTGGTTTTATTTAAGCAAAGTTTATTCAATCAGTTTCAAAATGACTTAATATACTGATATTCCCATAACTCTTTTTGCTATTGAGTATAACTTTCTAAACATATAATTTAACCTTACATGTAGATCACAAATATTTTAACAACTTTTCAACCTAATCTCGTATATACAATATTTTGTGTTAGAATATATTCATGCAATATGTAAGTGTATGATTATATTTTGTTACTTGTACAAGTCCATATATAGGTGATAATATAATAAAAGACCTTGACTTATGGTTGCAATAACGTTGCAGATACTTCATAATAATGAAATTTCAAAGTAATTTTAAATATGATTGAAACATATTTTCATATAGTGAAAGAGTAAAGCAAAACCACTACTTAAAATATATACAAATCCTTTCTTCTTTTAAACATATATATATAGATAAGAATTCTACTCTATAGCCTAGCCTACTAGACTGGCTAGAACTGAACATGAACTGAACAAGAACTATAACAGAACTAGAACAGAACTAGAACAGAACTAGAACAGAACTAGAACAGAACTAGAACAGAACTAGAACAGAACTAGAACAGAACTAGAACAGAACTAGAACAGAACTAGAACAGAACTAGAACAGAACTAGAACAGAACTAGAACAGAACTAGAACAGAACTAGAACAGAACTAGAACAGAACTAGAACAGAACTAGAACAGAACTAGAACAGAACTAGAACAGAACTAGAACAGAAATAGAACAGAACTAGAACAGAACTAGAACAGAACTAGAACAGAACTGGAACAGAACTACAACAGAAATAGAACAAAACTAGAACAGAACTAGAACAGAACTAGAACAGAACTAGAACTAGAACAGAACTAGAACAGAACTAGAACAGAACTAGAACAGAACTAGAACAGAACTAG
>NC_060950.1:65867874-65871017 GCF_022045245.1 Lucilia cuprina | reverse complement strand
CTGAACTAGAACTGAACTAGAACTGAACTAGAACTGAACTAGAACTGAACTAGAACTGAACTAGAACTGAACTAGAACTGAACTGAACTAGAACTGAACTATAACTGATCTAGACATTTAAGGGTACGCGCCACATTACATTATTGCTTCCCTTTACAGATGCCTCCAAAAACCAAAGCTATTGAATTCACCGCCAAGGGTACAGGAACCGCACTTGTACAAATTGCCTATCAATACAACATTTTCGAAAAGGAACCTAAGCCAAGCTTTACCATCAAAACCACCAAGCTTGACAAAAGCCGGCCAACACATTTGGAAATGTTAGTATGTGTCAATTATGAGGGCGATGGAGAATCCTCCAACATGGCTGTGTTGGAAATTTCAACACCCTCTGGTTATATAATCGACGATGAAAGTCTCAAGGAAATCAAGGAGCTCAAGAGAGTTAGCGTATGTTTAAACAACAAAAAAATTAAAATAAGAGTTTATTTACTTAACTCCCTTTCTTTCCACAGAACACTGAACTGAAAAACTCTTATTCCCTGTTGGTAGTATATTTTGATCATTTGTACAAAAATGACGAACAATGCCTAATGATTGAAGCCTTCAGAACTCATGCTGTAGCCATGCAAAAACCAGCTCCCATAGTTTTGTACGATTATTATGATACCAGCAAAAAGGTGACTTCATTCTATGAAATCGAATCGAAATTATGTGATATTTGTGAGAGTGAAGAAGAGTGTAGTAAATGCAAATAAGAAAATTTTTTGTTCTACTTAAATTATATTTAAATTTTTTATACGAAAATTTTTTTAGTTTGTTATTAATGCGAAAATGATTTCTTTGTTTTATATGTATAGAATTATAAAATTTGCGGATCTTAAAAGATTCATTAACGAAAAACAATTTGAATGAATAAGAAATTTAACTTTCTTAGTTTTTTAGGTTATAAATTAAAATAAAAATATATACAATAAAAACTATATGTACAAGAAAATGAAATAAATTTTAAAAAAATGTTTCCTTATAAAAGTCTCAAGTTCTGTTCTAGTTCTGTTTTAGTTCTGTTCTAGTTCTGTTCTAGTTCTGTTCTAGTTCTGTTCTAGTTCTGTTCTAGTTCTGTTCTAGTTCTGTTCTAGTTCTGTTCTAGTTCTGTTCTAGTTCTGTTCTAGTTCTGTTCTAGTTCTGTTCTAGTTCTGTTCTAGTTCTGTTCTAGTTCTGTTCTAGTTCTGTTCTAGTTCTGTTCTAGTTCTGTTCTAGTTCTATTCTAGTTCTGTTTTATTTCCCTTTGTTGTTAAAGTTTCTTATATTTTCTTAGGGATATTTATAGCTTAAATCTCAGTCGTCATCGCTGTGTTAGTATGACCATCCTACTAGATCATTCATTACCCATATATGTTTTTCCTTTTCTATGTTGCTATAGAAATCTTTTACATTTTTGTTCATTTCAATGCTGTTTGTTCCTTCTATTGGAGGAACATCTCATCTCATTGTTATTTCTTTTTAACTAGCGGGCATTTTATGTGTGTTTGTATTTTGTCCTTTTGTATTGTTGCCATACAATTGTTGCTCACATACAATTATATTTAAGACACAAATATTGTCATTGTCCACAGTTTCATTCTTCATTTTTGCCTTCGTTTTTGTTCATTTCATACTTATTTGTGACATTATTGGCATTCAATTTGAGTTATCTTACTGCGTTCTGGGAGAAGTCTTATTATGTTTGCCATCGTTTTTCATTGTTCATTCTATAAATAGTATAAAAATTGTTGAATATAATATGTTTTTTTTTTGAGATGTTACTGCTCTTTTAGTTTAATTTTTATTTTTACGAGTTTTTTTTGTCTGTTTTAGGTTCTTTATGTGATTGTGAATTCATTGTTATAATTTCAGGGTGAACATTTTTTCCTTATTATGTTGGAGTTAAATATTTTAGATTTATTGTTGAATTTCGATTAGATTGATTGTAGTTTTATGCGTTTTAACTTTGTATTTATAAAGCAGCGTTTTTTTACTTAATGGATTAGGTCGTAGCTTTGATGAAGTTTAGGTATCACGTTCAATTTTTGAAGACAAAAATTTGTATAATATTTTCTTTACAATTGAGATTTTACTAAATTTTTATAAAATAAATTGTTTGATTTTATATTACTTTAAATAATAAATGCATTTTTTTACATGTGAAAATATTAATATTATCTCCACTAATACACAAAACTCTTAATTTAAAATACTAAAAAATAAAAAAATTCTCCGCAATCTATTTTGGAAAAAAATGCTACCACAAAAAAGTCTCCCAGTCCAAAATCCCACATTTCTGCTATTTTTAAATCTTGATCCCCTTCAGAAATTTTTTCGCATATAACATTTAAATTATTTCCCTTTTTTAACTGTAAAACATGCGGTTGCTTCAGAAATTTTTTATTTATAAAATGCAAGCAAATATGATTTTTTCGCTCCACCGAAATTCTTTAAAAAAACAGCAAGTCCCTTCAAAATGAGAGAAACTTACATATGTAGTGCGAAACAAAAAGTTATGGAATTTGTTGTCCCTTTTTTGTTATCCACCCCAACACCCACATTTATTTAAAAAAAGTCTAAATTTTTTCTTCTGTTTTTTTTTTTTTTATGAAAACAATTGCCCTCAGGAGTACAATTTATTGTATTAAAGTGGTGGCAAATGAATTTAATGAGTTCATGCTGAACATTACGTTTTAGGTTTATTTTTTTGGTTTTTGAAAGGAAAAAAAGGTATTCTGAAGCGTGTAAGCTTAAGACGAGGGGAAAACAAATTACAGTCTTTGAATTGGTTGGAAAATGCTAAGGAAATTTTTTTTTGAAAAATCTTCGGGGAATACAATTAATTGCAGTTTAATGTAATCTTCAAACAAGCATTATAAAGCTAAGGTTAAGATAAATGTTTTTTAGAAATAATTAGTAAAATGTTAAGGGTTCCTTTGTTAAGCAGACTTTTAGATTTTCAGAACTTAAATAAAACTGATTTACTACAGCACTAGAAAACAACTATAACGGAAAAAGAACAGAACTAGAACAGAACTAGAACAGAACTAGAACAGAACTAGAACAGAACTAGAACAGAACTAGAACAGAACTAGAACAGAACTAGAACAGAACTAGAA
>NC_060950.1:65864851-65867774 GCF_022045245.1 Lucilia cuprina | reverse complement strand
CTAGTTCAGTTCTAGTTCAGTTCTAGTTCAGTTCTAGTTCAGTTCTAGTTCAGTTCTAGTTCAGTTCTAGTTCAGTTCTAGTTCAGTTCTAGCTTGGTTCTAGTTCAGCTCCAATTCTTTTCTTGTCCATTTCTAGTTCCAACTCACCTCCACATTTTGATATAAAATTCCATTTTCTTCTGTCAGTTTAACCTCTTCCTTTTTATCCTTGGACTCAATATCAACAGTCATTTTGGCAGGTTCATAGTCAGCAAACTTGGCAAACTTCGTAAGAGCCATTAGACCTACAACAGTATCCTGGGTAGAGGCAAAGCCACCATAACTATTACGTTGAGCAATCAACCATTTAATAATGGGCAAAACATCATCCACCTTCGTGGAATCCTGATCCAACATGGTCAACAAGGCATAAGAGGTAATTTCAACATCATTGCTGAAAACATAGAACCACCATCTGGGACCGATGGGCTTTTTCTCTGAAGACCACCACATGCGATCGGATTCGGTTTTAGCTAACGATGTAAGTTTAGATAATTTTTCTTTGGCATCAGCATGTTTGGCTTTGTTTAAGGTATAAGTACCCATAGCTTGGGCCTGCAAAGAATCGGTTTTTTCTACATTTTGGGCTATGAAGTCCAAGCCCTTTGTCAATTCTTGTGAATATTTCTCGGCATAGGTAGCATTTTCCAATAAAGCCAAAACAGTTGAACCAGTGACTGTGACATGATTTCTTTGTGAAGCATAGAAATAATCACCCTTTTCGGTGAAAGTACCATTAGGAGCCTGTTGTTTTGTCAAAAAGTTAATGCCCTCGTCAATGATTTTATCGCTGACATCAACAAATTCCTTAATTTGTTGAAAAGAACGCATAACATAGGCGGTCAACCAGGTGGAACCATTACGTGGTTTATCTTTCATTTGAGCAGGACCAAAACTGCTGAAAGAGCCATCTGGATGGCGGTACTTCAACATGTTTTGATAACCAGTTTCCATATTGTACAGCAGTTTAGTTTCCATGGCAGGAGTTAAGCGATTGGAATCCTTAAGGTATTTCATGACTATGTAGTTGGGCAGCAAAGTAGACATGGTTTGTTCACCACAGCCGGTAGGCAAGCGCACCAAATTATCTAAATTATTTAAAACAGGACCCAAAATATCACCCATAACACCAACTTCTACATGCTCTGAATCGGGCACCAAATCCTCAGGCAATTCCAATTCAAAGGAAGTTTTAACCTCTGGTTCCTTTTTCAAATTAACCAAATAAGCACGATTGGCATATTGAGTTATGCCCTCGGGTACCACCTTCATAGATTTGTGTATAGCATCACCGGCAACTGGTGAAATAGCAGTGAATTTCAGCATGACATTACCAATGACTTTGGGCTTGAGTAAGAAGGAAACACCAGCAGCTCCATTGGCAGGGACACGTACGCTCTTCATTTGTTTTTGTTCGCTTATAATTTCATTGGAGAATTCAGTGAATTCGTATTCGTCATCACTATTATCCAAGGTGACTTCGACATCTAAGGCTTTGTCCAAGTAGTTAAAGACCAAGGCAGGAACATTGATTACTTCGCCTGGAACATAAATATAATGTAGGATAAGTTTAAAAATTTAAACGTTGCTTTACAAACCTCTTTTAACGGAATAGGGTAATCTGATGGATATAAAGAAGGGCAAGAAAGTGGTGATTTTAGTTTGATCCCTAGTAACACCCAAACCCTTGTTGGGATTCAAAGAGAATGCTGTCAATACCCAGGAAGTAATAGTTTCGGGAATCTTCTTTGACCAGGTGAACTCAGCAGTTTCAGTGCTAAATATAAAAATATAAATATAAATATTTGATTCGCTATTATAATTTGAAGTTCCACTCACTTTTCAATATCTGCAAACAACCAAGTTTCCGAAAAGTCCTTACGCACTTGCACGCTATCAGCACTGCCTCCGATACCTCCTCCCGCTTGGGCACTCTCAGCAGCAAATGTAGATATTCCTGGCGCTCCCGGAGCGGCGGCACCTTTCACTGCAGTCTTAAGATTAATATCATTACTAACAAAACCACGATCTGCAGCTGAAAATGGTCCTATAAAATTAATAAATGACAACCTACCGTTGAGACAAAATCCTGCTCTATAGCCTCTCGTAACAACTCACTTGACATGTAATCAGGTCGAGTCCAATTATAAAAATAATCTGCATTTGTTAAGGTAACACAACCAGATGTAGTGCCGGGATATTCGGAATAGCCACCTTGATGAGGAGTATTTGTGCTATAAGAACCCAAAACCCAATTGAATTCATAAGGATTGAAATCATTGTTGTTTCTCAATAACAAAACACTTTGATCGACAGCCATAAGTCCTACAAAGGAATGAGGTTCGGTGGAAATTTTTAAGGCCACTTCCTGTCCAGGTTTAACTTGTTTTTCAGCGGTTACATTAATCTGTTGAGGAAGCCAAATTCGTATTAGTTAAGGTTTCCTTGAAAGGGTAAATTATAATTGTCCTACCTGATTCTGTAACTCAAAATCAATATGATATCTCTGTTCAGCATAATGATATTCACCCTTTTCATCTACATAGTAGACATAGATGCCGAAATTAGGTGCCCACAAGAGTTCGGGAGTTAATGTCAAGTTGTATATTTTAGGCTTGTCGGGTAAATCAACATGACCACTCTTTAAAATATTGCCGCGTCCAATGACATTGTAATCGAAATAGGCTAAAGGTTGACTAGAGTTGATAGTGAATTGATCGGCTTTGTTCAAAAATAATCTGAAAGAAGAATAACATTTACAGTTAATGAAGGAAGTAAAGTACTAGAACTGAACTAGAACTGAACTAGAACTGAACTAGAACTGAACTAGAACTGAACTAGAACTGAACTAGAACTGAACTAGAACTGAACTAGAACTGAACTA
>NC_060950.1:65861394-65864751 GCF_022045245.1 Lucilia cuprina | reverse complement strand
CTAGTCTATAGTCTAGTCTATAGTCTAGTCTATAGTCTAGTCTATAGTCTAGTCTATAGTCTAGTCTATAGTCTAGTCTAGTCTATAGTCTAGTCTATTGTCTAGTCTGTAGTCTATTCTATAGTCTAGTCTATTGTCTAGTCTATAGTCTAGTCTATAGTCTAATCTATAGTCTAGTCTATATTCTAGTCTATATTCTCGTCTATAGTCTAGTCTATAGTCTAGTCTATAGTCTAATCTGTACTCAAGTTTATAGTCTAGTCTATGCTCTAGTATATAGTCTAATTTATAGTCTAGTCTAGTCTATAATCTAGTCTGTAGTCTAGTCATATGTATAGTCGATTTCTAGTCTCATTTTCTCTTCTTGTTGATTTCTCTTACATCTTCTTTTTTAGTTGTTTTTATATATTTATACCCTACATCATTTTAGTAGAGAGAGTATATTTTGTTTCTGCTGACATTTGTAACTCAAAAATTTTTGAGTCGATTGAGCTGTGTCCATCTGGCTATCCATTTAAACCTTTTGCGTGCCTTTACAGGTGGCAATTTGCAAGATAATTGGGTGAAGTTTAATACATGCGTTTTTTTGGGAATTTTTATTATCTGTCCATTTGAGCTCATAATTATGTTATATACACCTGTATTCCGATAAAAAAACCTCACGAATAAGTTTTTGTCCACAAATTACTTAAATATTTCGGAAACTTTTCATACTTTGTTATGAAAAATATTATATTCATAACTAGTATAGGGTATGATATTGTCCGCCATGCCGACTATACTTTCTTACTTGTTTTATATATTTCTTTTTATAATTACTGCTAATTACAGACTTAAATACATGTGTTCAGTACAAGTATATTTAGAAAAAAACCCACTTTGTATTACATTGCCCCGCAATTGTTTGTGGTGATTTAAAATTAGCATTTAGCAGGCAATTATTAAGATTTTGTAAATTTTATTTAATTAAAACATATCAAATTGAAAAATTTTAAAAAAAATGTTTAAAGACAATTAAGATATAATTTCGCAAATTTTTAAATATACAAAAAGTTGAATTATTAATGATTTGGAATAACTGAAATAAACCAGATTTGAAAAATATTGTGTTGAGATCAAAGAAAATGTAACCAAACAGCTGATGCTATATCATTTGTAACATTTAAATATTTATAATTATGAAGATCGTCTTTACACTATATCTTTAAACGGGAATCCTTTTCCCCATAACGATAACTTTTGGTACAAGTCCTCAATTATGTTTAAAGAATAGATAAGACTTAATCAATTTAAAAGCTCGACAGTTTGGTCTTAACTTTAATCGCTTAATTTAATAGGGAGTGTAATCAAGATTATAACAATTTCTGACTCAAATTAATTAAAAATTTATTTCTTAGAAAAAAAGCCATAAAAATAAACTAATAATTGATAAGACCAATTAGAACCTTTAAAGACTGATTCAAATGAAATGACCAGTTAGGCTCTGCAAAGACAAAACAAACAATAGACACAAACAAATATTAAAAATTAAAGATATACTTAGGAAATCAGCTGATAACAAATTGACCTTTTTATACATTAACCAAATGACCTAAACAAATATTTATTTCATAGAATAAAATATATACATAAGTATGTACAAAGTAGAAGATTACGACAATTAATGTTTAAACAATGATTTTTTTAATTCCAGCAAATATACCGTTATCGCACCTGGCACCATACATTCAAATAACAAATACACGGCCGCAGTAGCGGTACATCATAGTACCGAACCCTGTCAAATTAAGGTGGGTATTACAGGGCCCTCATACAACGAAACCAAAGTGGTAGAGGCCGTAGAAAATGAAGTTAAACATGTAGACTTTGAGGTGCCAGAGTTGGAAAAAGGTGACTACAATTTGACCGCCGAGGGTGTTAATTGTTTGAATAACTTTAAGAATAGCACCAAATTGAATTATGCCAAATTCAATAATCATGTAAGAATACAAACCGATAAGGGTTTGTATAAACCTGGCGATGAGATCAATTTTAGAGTGATATTTATGGATAAAGATTTGAAACCAGCACAAGCGGAAAAGGATGCGGTTATCTGGTTTGAAGATGGCAAACGTAATAGAATAAAAGAAATTAAGAACTTTAAAACCGTTAAAGGTGTTTATACGGGCAAATTTAAGATCTCTGAATATCCAGTTACTGGAGGTTGGCGTTTGGGTGTTAAAAATGGCGCTAGATTTGATAGAACCGTATACTTTGAGGTGGATAAATATGTTTTGCCCAAGTATGTAGTCAAAGTGGAGGCTACTGAAGCGGTATCGGTTAAGGATGGTGATATGCAAATTGTAGTAAGAGCCAAGTAAGTAACAAGCTTCAATATGTTCAATAAAATATTCCTATACACTTTTTAAACATCTATTTACAGCTACACCTATGGCAAACCTTTGGATGGCAAAGCTACTGTGATTTTATCTTTGGGCTCTAACTATTACTACGATACCAGTCGCAATGGTAATGCTGAGCAAAAGAAACAACCTCCCACTCTCATTAAAACTGCCGATATGGTTAGGGGCAAGGCTAAAATCGATTTAAATGTCAAGGAGTATGAACCCTATTTGCCGTATAAAAACTCTCCCTCTTTCCTGGGCATTACCGCTACCGTAGAAGAACAATTTACTGGTGTAAAAATTAACGGTTCAGCTTCCACCACTCTTTATCCCTATCGTTATGCCATGAATTGTATTAGTTACGATACCTGCTCTACCTTTGAAGTGGGCAAAGAAAAAGATGTTCTCTTCCAAATCACCTATATCGATAGTTCTAATCTCAAAGACACTAAATCGGAAGTTGAATTAATCTATACAGAAGTTTTACGTAAAAATCATTGGTGGCATCGTGAACGTGAGTTGGAAGATGATGACTCTGTGGTTGTTACCACCATGGAGCCACCTGTTTCGGAAAATCGTACTGTTAGCTTTAAGGGTCATATGAATGAAACTGGTTTTGCCAACTTTAAGGTATCACTACCCGATTTACCGGAATATGAGGGTTATTCTCATTATTACTCTTTGGAGTTGAAGTACTTGGATGAACAACGTGAACTTTATACTACTTATCAGCATAGGGAACCCAAAAAGATTGATACCCCCAAAGAGGAGGATGATAAACCAAAGGAATATTTTATATTGGTCGATAAATACTCGGCGGATACAAAGTAAGTTTTAATTTAGTTCTTGTTTAGTTCTAGTAAACTTTTACTTCAGTTCTAGTTCAGTTCTAGTTCAGTTCTAGTTCAGTTCTAGTTTAGTTCTAGTTCAGTTCTAGTTCAGTTCTAGTTCAGTTCTAGTTCAGTTCTAGTTC
>NC_060950.1:65859418-65861294 GCF_022045245.1 Lucilia cuprina | reverse complement strand
AACTAGAACAGAACTAGAACAGAACTAGAACAGAACTAGAACAGAACTAGAACAGAACTAGAACAGAACTAGAACAGAACTAGAACAGAACTAGAACTAGAACAAAACAGAACAGAACTAGAACATAACTAGAACAGAACTTGAACAGAACTAGAACGGAACTAGAACAGAACTAGAACAATATGCCAATTGCAGGGTATTTCAATAATAAAAACCAAACTGCTACAAAATAACATATTTTTGGAATAAAAATTATACAATTTTCTCTCAAGCATTTCTGTTACTATTGTAGTTATTGTTGTAGATAATAATCTTAACTTTCATACATACTTGTCTGCATATACATATATATAGTAGGTAATATGTACATACACATATGTATATATAACGAATATGTATAAAATACATATTTATGTATATATGGCACTTATTTATTATCATTTATTTGTAAGTTTTACTATATTTAAGTTTTAAAAGGAACCAGAGATCTTTATATATAAATGTGTATATGTATTGTCCTTTGTTCCTTAATATTTCAGGATGTAGACCAAAAAAAAAGAAGTCAAGAAAAAAAGAACATATGTTTCATATTATATAAAATAACACAATTTGTGACAACTATTGACACTTGTATTATTAGCACAAGTATTTCTTTACAATATCATTGGGTTTCATTTTTTCTTCATTTACTTGGTTTTAGAAGGTTACATACATATATTATACACTTTGTTCCTAATATTGTATTTGATAAATATTTGATTTAAACAAGTGAAATGTTAGGAAATTGGATAAATGGAACAAGATAAAGGCAAAAACAAACTTAAGCAAAAACTTTAAGTTTAATACAATTTTATTAGAAAGTCTTTAAGGCAGTTACAAATGCTATTGAAAATCAAACATTTAATAACCTTTAAATTAATTCAAAAATTTCAACTTTCAAATTAAATTTACAACATTTTGAGTGTTTTTGATGTAAAGAAAAAAAAAGTCCCATAAACTGTCAAAACCACTTGTTAGGAGAGTACCAAGAAAATGACAAATAAAATCAAACAAACTGTTCAGGCAGCCCACAAAAAAATATTGTACAAAATATAACTTTGACACCAAAAGTGTCAAACAATTTTAACTGAAAAAGCAAAACTCAAACAGAATCTTACAACACAACAACTTAACAACTCAAAACAAAAATCAATAAACCTCAAAACAAAAAAAAAAAAATCAAATATAAAACCAACACACAAAAAAACTTGGCTAAGAAATCAAAAACATTTAGACAAAAAATTACTCAATAAAAAAAGCACAAAAATATTAAAACATTAAAAACCAACATAGATAACCAAGTCCATAAACCATTTTACAAATGAAAAAAATTTCAAATTTCTTTTTGTTACCACTTAGAAATAGACGGCAACAAGTTAAAGTGTTTATGATTTAAATATATGAAACTAGAAAAAATTTGAAAATTTGCATAGAAATTGGAAATTTTCTTGTATTTCCTTGTGTTACTTTATTATTGAGAATATAAAAAAGTTCTAAAAATATTTGTTAGTATTGTTGAGATAAAAGGATACAGAATGCTTTTGTTATGTTAAAATGAAGACTTCCTTCCGTTTGTTTAAAGGCTTGAATCTTAAAAAAAGAATTTATCTAAATTAATATTTTTTTAAGATTCGTATAAATTCTACTATTAAGACACCCTACAGTTTACAATATTTTTCAATTTGTCAGATAATTTAGGTTTGAGTGTATATTAGTTAAAGTTCTATTTTAGTTTTGTTCTAGTTCTGTTCTAGTTCTGTTCTAGTTCTGTTCTAGTTCTGTTCTAGTTCTGTTCTAGTTCTGTTCTAGTTCTGTTTTAGTTCTGTTCTAGTTCTGT
>NC_060950.1:65855279-65859318 GCF_022045245.1 Lucilia cuprina | reverse complement strand
AGAACTGAACTAGAACTGAACTAGAACTGAACTAGAACTGAACTAGAACTGAACTAGAACTGAACTAGAACTGAACTAGAACTGAACTAGAACTGAACTAGAACTAAACTAGACCCGTATTAGAACTACAATTTTCTATGAAAACGAACCTCGTAATAAATTGTTTGTCATTTAATTAAATATATTTGCGCACAAATATTCCATGAACTTCATTTACAAAATTTAATTAAAGCGTTATGTAAAGCGTATGATTATTATTAATTATTTGCTGAAAATTAAAATTTATTTAAAATTATCAAATATTATTAATTTTTTTGAAAACTTCAGTACAAATTGCAAAGAATACCTAAAACAATTCATTAAAATTTTAGTAGCAAAAGGCGGAAAAAATAGTTGAAATGATGACTAACCAACAATAATTGTTAAACAATTTGCCAATTTTTATAAAAATCTGCAATATTTCCCCTAGAAGTTAAATTTTATTTTAATTATTATGATATTTATTAAAAACGCCAGTAGAAATTTTCATGTTTTATTATTATATTGTTTTGTAAAAATTTTAATTTGAACACGTTTTATATGCAGCTTTAATTTAATATAATTTTAATTGCCAACAAACAGACGTCATAATTTAATGAGTGTTTTAAATTAAATGCTATTTTTATTTTAAATATGAAAATGTAAATTTTTAATTTATATTTTATCGACACATACATATACATATTTTTTGTTGCAAATTCGTTAGATCAATTTTAGATTATTGTGTTATTTTTGTTAATAATTGCTTTCAAATGTTTAAAATGTGACTAAATAATATTGTTGTGAAATATAGTTTTTCTGTATTTTGTTTAAATTCAAGCACAAATTAAATAGCTTTTATGACAAAACTTTATAGACACTTTTGTTATGGAGATATGAAAAAATCCCTTTAAATAATGCAAAAAATAATTACGGAAAATTCGTATGCAGTTTTTTTATGAGAAAAAAAGCAAAACTATAAAATATGTATATTTCTTAACATAAATTTAATTTTGAATATTTTTTCATCGACATGTTCTTAAAATAAAAATATAACTTTATCTAGACTTTCGATAGAAATAATTTAAAAACAAAATATTTTATGGAGAATTTAGTATTCTAGTTCTGTTCTAGTTCTGTTCTAGTTCTGTTCTAGTTCTGTTCTAGTTCTGTTCTAGTTCTGTTCTAGTTCTGTTCTAGTTCTGTTCTAGTTCTGTTCTAGTTCTGTTCTAGTTCTGTTCTAGTTCTGTTCTAGTTCTGTTCTAGTTCTGTTCTAGTTCTGTTCTAGTTCTGTTCTAGTTCTGTTCTAGTTCTGTTCTAGTTCTGTTCTAGTTCTGTTCTAGTTCTGTTCTAGTTCTGTTCTATTGAAGTTAATTTTTCGTAGACTGTTTTAAACTTTAAGTAACTCTTTATAAATCTAATCTTTTACTTTACTATAATCGGTCAAATACATATTTTTAATCAAACTTTATCTGTTTGACTAATATCTTTATTTGTTTTACTTATTTATGTATCTTTATTAAAAAAACATTCCCTCTTAATGGGTTAATCTAGAATATACATATCGAGTGCTTGTTTATGAACTCTATTGCTCAAACACATGCTCAGAAAAAAACCCAAAAGCAAAGCCTTGTTTGAGGTTTTAGTTTCAAAAGAAACAAACACAAAAATCAAAGTAAAAAAAAAACACAACAAAAGCAAAAACAATTAAGACAACAATAAAAAATGTTTAATACTTATCTCTGACTAGGAGGGTAAAGAAATATATTCAATATTTGTGGTTTACAAATAAATATAGAAAAGTAAACAAATAACAACAACAATAGTATTTCACACTAAGTATCTGTTGTTGTAATTATGTGAGATATTTATTTGTTTTGAGTTTTTTTATCTACCTGTGTGTGTGTGTCTGTGTTGTTTTTTCATATGCAAACAAGAGTAAACTCTACACATTTTTAAATTCAAAACCATCAACAAAAACAATATTTTGAAGAAACATCAACAGTTTGCGGTCAGTCATCAATTGACTGTTCAGACGTTAAGTACGAATCGGTTGTTATCGTAATATAATAATACTCGCTTTAAACTAGACTTTTAATACGACTTTAGTTTTGTATTGTGTTAAATTTTACCGGCTTAAAACTGTTTGAGACAATTTTCAACAGAGACATGCGTTTGACGTTGTGTCTCAGTATTTGCTTAATGCAAATTTTTTCATATGCCAACGCTAATGAGGGGTAAGATAAAAAAAAGTACAAGATTTAATTAATAAAATCAATATAAATAAGTGTTTTTTTTTCACGGTTTTGTTGTATGTTCATTGAAACTTTAGTTTATTTATATTAGAGTTCAGAATAATTACTGGTTTGTGTGGGGATTTCCCTTAAGTTTGTTGTTAAGTAAATAAACAAATATATATGTTTACAATGATGTCAGAAATTTTGTTAGTTTTAAATATGGAAAACATTTTAACAATTATTTGAAATGAAATTTTCAGTTTAAAAGGGGAAATTTTGAAAATTAATTATGCGGATTGTTTGGCTTAAAGTACAATTAATTATGATTTTGCTTTAAAAGTTTTATACTTCGGGGATCTTTTCCTAATAGAAACGTGCTTAAATTCACAATTTACTATTTCTGTTTAAATTTAATTGCAAATTTTAAAATTCAAAAATTATAAAAAATTGAAAAAATTACATTTTTTCAATTTATTTTTTATAATTTTTGAATTTTCTCAAAATTAAAAAAAAGATAATTTAACTATTTTTTCTGTGAAATATTTCTGAAAGTATTTTCTAATTTAAGAAAATTTTCAATTTTTTTTAAACCATAAAAGTTTTTGCAAAAAACTTATCAAAAGAAATGTTCAAAGTTTTATACTAAGGGGATCTTTTACCAGTAGAGACGTACTTAAATTCACAATTTACTATTTCCTTTTAAATTTAATTGAAAATTTCTTAAATTCAATTAAAAGCTAAATTTATTTATTTATTTATTTTAATTTTTTTCATAATTTTTGAAATTTAAAAATTTCTCAAAATTTAAAAAATAAAGATAATTTGACTATTTTTTCACTAAAATATTTCTGAAAGTGTTTTCTAAATTAAGAAAATTTTCAAAAAATTTTATTTTAAAAATTACAAAAGTTCTTGCAAAAAACATGTCAAAAGGAAAGTTGTTATATAAAATCAAATTTAAATTTATTTTCTTTCGAAATATTGCAGAATTCAGAAAAAATTTTGAAATGAGTGAATGGGTAATGATTTTTATCTAACTTTCATTATCTATATTACAATATTTTTCGCAAATTTATTTCCTACAAATTCAAGTCCAAGTTTAAAACAATTAGTGATAATTAACGCATTTTGTGTAAAAAAGTTTTATTGCCATATTGTTTTATTGATTTATAAATATTTAATGTGGGCGCAAATGGGTTAATTAGTAATAGCATTAGTACTAGCTACTAGTTGTGCTTGATTTAGCTAAATGGGAATGCTTAACATTTTGTTGTTGTTGTTATTGTTGTTTTTAAAGTAATAAACAATTTTAAAACGAACATATGCTTAAAAAAGTTAAAATCATAAACAATAGTATTCAATGTTATTACCCTGGCACGTGATTTATTTGAAAACGACAAAAAAAATATGTTCACAAATGTGCAACTAGAAAAACAAAAATGACATAAATCACAAAACTTACTTATAATTTTTTGCAATTTGGCTTGAAAATAAAGACAATAAAAAAATTGGCATAGTATTATTGATTTTTATAACTAACTATTTCTTAATGGGTAAAATTAATTGATAGTTCTACGAATTTTACTTCTAAAATTTTTAATATAAATTAAATGTTTCATTGACAAGAAGTAAGTTATAGATATATAACCTTATGAACAGTCTAATCCATATTCCAGCATAGTCTAGTCTATAGTCTAGTCTACAGTCTAGTCTATAGTCTAGTCTATAGTCTAGTCTATAGTCTAGTCTATAGTCTAGTCTATAGTCTAGTCTATAGTCTAGTC
>NC_060950.1:65853557-65855179 GCF_022045245.1 Lucilia cuprina | reverse complement strand
TCTAGTTCAGTTCTAGTTCAGTTCTAGTTCAGTTCTAGTTCAGTTCTAGTTCAGTTCTAGTTCAGTTCTAGTTCAGTTCTAGTTCAGTTCTAGTTCAGTTCTTCTTCAATTCTAGTTCTGTTCTAGTACAATAGTCATGCATGTCGAATATTTTAATAGCAGTAAAGCTATTAACTTATGTCACTCTTTTTAAGCTCTTAAAATAGCTTCTAAACGCTCCTTTTTTATTTATATTGTTTTTTGATAAAACATCATCATATTGTCAAAACAAAGATCTATTTATACGAACATATTTATAGCAAAAGTGTTGACATTAAATAACAAAACCGTAATATTTGTAACAAAATCATACAAACACATACTTATATAGCCATTGAAAGGCAAGCAGAGACAGCAAATCTAACAAACATATAAAACGACAACCCAAAAACCCACAGACAGACAGAAGGACAACCATTTGTAAAACTCATCTAGACATTGAAACAAGAAACTAGCAGCCACAACCATACGAGGACTCAAATAAGTATTAGAATTGAAAACAGCAAAAAAAAAAAAAAACTGAACAAACTTACAATTCCCATTTTCCCATAAGCTACTTAAAAGACACAAATTTAAGCACAGATAACAATCCGGGACGTTACCAAAAACAAAAAGAAAAAAAGGACAAATGCCATAAATACTCTTCTTCCTTTTGGCCCTTAAAACAGTTTCCTTTAAAGCTTCAGCATTATCAACTTAAGAACTGTTAAAAGCAAGAAAAAAAAGAACATCATCAGAACAATCATAAATTTTATTTAAATATTAAATATTTGACACATTTATTTTATTGTCATTTATTGTTGTTCTCGTTTTGTCTTCTTTTCTCATTTTTTTGTCACTTTTGGGTTCTCTACTGTTTCCCTAAGTAGTTTAATTTACAAGTGCTAATAATATGATTTATTAAAGATTTCCTCTAGTCTATAAAAATGTTAATAAAGTTGAATATTTTATATTTATAGCGATTGTAGAACAGGAAAATCTAAATATGACATTTGTTTTGGGATAATGGTGCGTATGATTGTTATTAATTGCAGATAAATTTAGATTATTTGAAAGATTTATACACATTTAAAAGAGAATTTGTTGGTAATTTAAAAGGGATTTACATGAACATAAAACAATAATAATAAGAAATTTAAATAAACATTTGTGAAAGTTTTATATTAAGTGATTTAATTTCTGCTTATAAAAAATATTTATAGTGAAAACTAGAAAAATTTCCCTTTAGATTTGTATTTTACTAGTTACACTTCAATTATCAAAGTTAAAGAGTTTTAATTTTTATATGAGAAATTCCCCGGTTTTGCGATTTAAAGTTAATCAGCTAAGTACATTCATATATAATTAAGTTCCACAGCAAAAAGCAAAGTATTTAAATGCATTTGTATAAACGCAGAATTTTTTCTGTTTATCCTTACATGGTTTTGTACTTCAGTTTTATGAGCAAACAGTAAAACCTTCTGTTTTAGTTCCACTATAGTTCTGTTCTAGTTCTGTTCTAGTTCTGTTCTAGTTATGTTCTAGTTCTGTTCTAGTTCTGTTCTAGTTCTGTTCTAGTTCTGTTCTAGTTCTGTTCTAGTTCT
>NC_060950.1:65848856-65853457 GCF_022045245.1 Lucilia cuprina | reverse complement strand
CTGCTGTTAACTGTAATTAGCAAAATAATAAAAAAAATTATTTGTTTTTATTATTATTTAAAATTATTTGATTAAAAGTATGCAAATAAAGTCACGAAAAAATTTAATTAACAAAAAAGAAAGAAATTATTGCAAATAAACAACATTATGCAACTTTTTTGTTTCAGTTACTTGTGTTCAAAATTAAAAGAAATAATTTCAATCAAATCTGTTCGTTTATTAATGACTTAAAACCTGATTTACTTTTAATATTTATTGTTTTTTCATCTTTAACTTAAATCTTTTTACAAAATATTGTGTCACCCAACTGACACACAACAGCAGCAGCAATAATATTATAAAAAAAATAAGAAAAAATTAATATTAAACAAGATCAGTTCGGCATAAATAAATAAGTTTAAAGAAAAATTTACACAAAGTAACTTTTTATAAAATATGAAAAAATATATAAGATTAAATATTAAAAAAAAAACAATGCTTTTTTGTTTAACATTTTGAAGCAAAAAAAAAAAGAAGTTAACAGAATTTGTAGCGAAAGGAAAAAACATGTTAATTTTGTTTGTAACAACCCAGCCTGCATTCTCATAAATATTTATTTATTAATTTTTAACCAGCTCAAACATGACGCACATTTTCAAACACAGACTGAGGCCAAATGCCCGGCAGTGTTCAATGACAGGTACACAACTTTATTAACTTTACAATAAATAACTTTGAAAAGATAAAATACGTGAATTCTTAAAAAAAATTTATTCTAATTGACTACATTCTTGTTTACTGAGAGGCACTAAAGTGGCAAATGATTGCAAAATGAACACCTTCTACATTACCTAGAGCTATAAACAAGGTAAATGTTTTGGGGTATATTGGCCTCTTGTGAAACTGTTGAGCTGCTGTTGAAAACCAATACATTAACACAAGCACAGACTCCAACACTGTTGTACAGCAACAAACACAACCATTAAATGTAAAACAAGTGACAATTTAAAGCCCCACGATTCATTGTGTTAAAAAAAAGTGTTAAAACATGATAAATTTATTTTAAACAAGCCAAAAGCACAAAAAAAGAACAAACATTAACTATTCATACTGGATGTTCTTTTTTTAAACAAAAATCCGCCGAAAAACCAACAAAAAATAAAAATCTGTTAATACATCATCAACATAAATTAAATTAAAGCTTGGAATAATTAATACCCCTTTTTCGCTTGTAATAATTTTTTTTTCAAAAATAGCACAAATTTTTTTTAAATATTTTATAAATTTATTATTTTAGTTTAATTTTCTCTCCATCATGTTTTAAAGCTAAACCACCATCATTATAAATTGTGGCCAACATTGAAGATGAACTCTGCCTTGAACTGAGCTAAACAACAACAAATTTGTATAAAACTTTTTTTATTTGTTTTGATTTTGTTATTTTTTGTTTTTTTTTATCTAGAATTTCTATTAAAAAATTTTATTAAAACAAAACTATATATTATTTATATGTATGTATAAACACAAACAAACATATGAGCAATTTTTATTTTTTACCTCAACTATCAAACAATTATGACACTTTAATGGTTTAATCAGAGATTTTATTAATTGATTTGCGCTGCCATTAACTATCAGGGAATTTTGCTAATTTGTTATTAAACTATTAAGAAACAATAAAATTCTATGGAATTTTGTTTAAGTAATTAAACATAAAAACACACAGGCATACATATGTATATAATAAAGTGTTTGGAGAAAAAGATTTTTTTTGTCTAAAATCTGATGTATTAATAGTTCTCGAAAATAACGTGTATTGTAAACGTGAAATTAGTATAATTTTTCGCTATAGAATAGACTATAGACTAGACTTAAAACTATACTAGAGACTAGACTATAGAATAGACTTTACACTACACCTTAGACTAGACTATAGACAAGAATATTAACTACACTAAAGACTTTAAACTAGACAATAGAATAGACTAAAACCTAGGTTATAGACAAAACTATGGACTAAATGATAGACTAAAAAATAGACTAGACTATTGATTAGACTATAAACTAGGCAATAGACTAACCTATGGACTAAATTATAGATTAGACTATAGACTATACTATAAACTAGTCTATAGACTAGACTATAGACTAGACTATAGACTAGATTATAGACTAGACTATAGACTAGATTATAGACTAGATTATAGACTAGATTATAGAGTAGACTAAAGACTAGACTATACACTAAACTATAGACTAGACTTTATACTAGACTATAGACTAGACTTTATACTAGACTATAGACTAGACTATAGACTATACTATAGAATAGACTATAGACTATACTATAGACTAGACTATAGACTAGACTATAGACTAGACTATAGACTAGACTATAGACTAGACTATAGACTAGACTATAGACTAGACTATAGACTAGACTATAGACTAGACTATAGACTAGACTATAGACTAGACTATAGACTAGACTATAGACTAGACTATAGACTAGACTATAGACTAGTCTATAGACTATAAACTAGACTATAGACTAGACTACAGGCTAGACTAGTTAAGTAAATAAAATGTTAATTTAGAATAATTTTAAACTATTTAATTTCTTCGCCATTACCTTTAAACCTTTTGCCCTCCAGCTCTTCAATACAACTTTTTTTGACTTTTGTCTGGCTTTATTTCTTGACTTTATTCCACCGTAATTTCAATAGATTTTTCATTGCAATCAGCCTTAAGTACTCACGTTTTTCATGAACTGATTTTCTTTCTTATTCTTTTACTATGGAAAAATGTTCTATAACTTTTTGTTCATTCTTTGTTCTTCGTACTTTCCTCGGTTAAATATTAAATAGACTTGTTTACCTCATTTCTGGCTTTTGGCGCTTCGTTTCGCTTTTGCATTCATTCGCTCATTCATCTTTCACTTGGAACATTTGTAATGTTTATAAATTGTTATTTTTGCTTTTTTTTTTGATGTAAGGTAAAGTTCAAGATATTGGGTTTCTTCTGCAAGTGCGTTGCAAAAAGTCTGTGGCAAGATTTATTTGTTGTTGTTTAGAAGTTTGTAGATGTGAGTATTTTTCTTGTAGAACTTTCATGACTTGTTGTTTTTTTATGGAAATTTTGGCAGAAGTTTGGTTGGATTTTGTTTTCGTTTTTGCTAAATGTGAAAAAATTTTAAAAAATGTATAGTTTTTTTTGGTTAAGATGATGGTAAAAAATGAAAAAGATCTACGAGTTAATGAACCATTATAGTTTGACTATAAGTTATTGCTAGTTTATGGCCAGAGCAAGGAGACATTGTTAAGTAAATATTTATTGGCGAGTTGGTTTTTGGATGAAATAAGAGAAATTAAGAAATGTTATTTTTTTTTTTTTTTTTTTTTTTTAAAGTTAGTGATGCCGAACTCTGGAGTAAGAAAATATTGACTGAGATCAAAGTAGACAAAAAGTTTTTGCTTTAAGTGATTTTCAATTAGTAAAAAAGGTTTGAGTTGCATATAATTTAGCAATAATTTCATGACTACGAACTTAAAGTTGAAGAGTAAATTATTTTATTGCTAAAGATTTGATTTGATCTGAAGTGTCCTTATATTAAAGCTATTGAAGTTTTCTATTGGAAAAGTCAAAAATCTAATTCAAAAGTCAACTAGTAAAGGATTTTGTAATTTATTTTTTTAATTTTAAATGATTTTCTCTTTTGCTTTAAATGATTAAAAATCCAAATAAAGTTTTTCTGTAAACAAATAAATTCCTTTAACTTGTTTTTAAATTTTATTTGATTTTATTTACTAATATTTTTTTCTTCTCAATGTTGTAAAAAGCATGTTAAACAATGTTAGTTTATTAGATAATACTGCTACTTACTCACTTCCAAGTTAAAGAAATAAAACAAAAAAAAGAAAAATGTGTCTTCTTGCAGTAGCTCTTAAGTAGAAAAACATTCAGAAGAAATAAAACAAAAAACATCTTAAAAAAATCACAAATGCAATAACAGAAAAAGAAGAGCAAAAAAAATCAGTAATAAAACTCTGACAACAATTTTTCCATGATTTTTTGTTTTCTATTACAACTGCATGTCGTTTTGCTAGATTTGTTTAGTTTATGTTTGTTTCTTTCTTTTTTGTTAGCAATTCGATTTCATGCATCATAAACTAAAAATTTTCTCTCAACTGCAACAACAGCAGCTGATGACCAGTTAAAGACAACTTGCAAGATGAAATATATGAAAACATCGTAAAGAAATTTATTTTGAGTGTTCGGACTTTTTTTGTAAGAAATGCTTTAAGTATGTTAAATTGTAAGTTTAAGTAAAGAGAAATTAGATAAAAAGTACAGAAATTGAAACGAAATATTCTAATGGAGATGATGTTAATCATTGTTAAGCAACAAAATGTTCAAAAATCAAACGTAACGTATGAGTGATATATATGGCTGCTTCTTAAATTAAAAATAATCATACGTACCGTATAACTAGTATGGAACAAGAACTAGAAATAAATTAGAACTGAACTAGAACTGAATTAGAACTGAACTAGAACTGAACTAGAACTGAACTAGAACTGAACTAGAACTGAACTAGAACTGAACTAGAACTGAACTAGAAC
>NC_060950.1:65846190-65848756 GCF_022045245.1 Lucilia cuprina | reverse complement strand
TCTAGTCATAGTCTAGTCATAGTCTAGTCATAGTCTAGTCATAGTCTAGTCATAGTCTAGTCATAGTCTAGTCATAGTCTAGTCATAGTCTAGTCATAGTCTAGTCAGGGTCTAGTCATAGCCTAGTCATAGTCTGTGCATTATATTCTTCATTGTGTAGATATTATATAATCGATTTCAAATCTGCTTCATGGTCTACTTCACAATCAATTCCATGGTTTGATCATAGATTATGGAGTTAAGTTTACAGTCTCCTTTCTAAATTTTCTCTTTACATTGTGAATTATGACATTTTAAAACAAATGTCAGAAATATTTGTTACACACAATTTACATAAAGTTAAACATACTTAAAACACTTTAAAATAAATTTAAGTTCAAATAACAACACAAACACTTGCCGCACATAGAGGCAATTTAGTAAAATGTCATTTGAAATGTTAATGACATTTACAAGGTAAGACATGAGAAAATGTAAAATAAATCCCTGTGATTGTGATACAAAAACGAAATTTTAACTAACAATTGTATGAATTTTGTGTGGTAATAGAGAATGTTATACACGTGCTATAAATATACATATATGTTGAGGGATTAGAGAGTAAGAGGGTTAAGGATTTGTTTCTTGTTTTTTTGTCTAAAAATTAGGAAGTTGGATTTTAAATGAAAGTCGAGAGATAAGCTTTAATAATATATACATATTATATGTAAAATTTAATAGTTTAGCAAATTTTAAATAATTTTTTGTATAGTTAGTTCTAGAGTTCATGTTATTAATAATCCTTTTAACTTGATTTAGCATATTTAGCCAGTTTTTCTCTTTTTTTTCTAGTTAAAGCAATTTTATTTATTTTAAGTCTTCTATTTTAATAAAACTTTTACTTAAAATAACTTTTTAAAGTTAATGTTTGTGTTTACCTTTTAGTTATTGTTGTTGTTATAGAAATAACAAATACAACTATAGGGAAATCCTATATTCTAAGAAAAGTTCAGTGACTTGCTTTCAACAAGATTGTTATTTTTTATGCTTTTTCTTGCAAAGAAGTCATAGCGTCCGTCCGTCTGCCTGTCCGTCTGCCTGTCCGTCTGACTGTTTAGTTGTAGCTTAAAAGTTTGTTTGTTGTTTTTGGTATGTATATAATTATAATAATTTTATAAATTTTTTTCTTAAACAAAATTTACTTTTACTGTTTATATTTATATAAATAAACAACTAAATAAACAAGGTAGAAATTTAATAAAAAAATAATTATGTTGTAAGTTTAAGCCAGAAAGGCTTTGTAAGAAATTATGTTTTATTATATAAAGAAAATATGAAGTTTGTTTAAGGGTTCAAAATTAGTTTAAGCCATAATAATATAAATTTTATAGAGTTTTATAAAGTTTTTACAGCAAGTAAATATCAATAGACTTGTCAGAGTTATAAAGGATTTTATAAAGTTACTATTAAATTAATATTAATCATACGCCCTGTATGCCCAAAAATAAATATAAGTAAAAATCTTATTATTAAATGGTATTTTAAGAAATTTTCTTTATTAATCGTAATAATCCTTAACTTTAGTTAATATACTAAAGTATTCTTTCTTAAAAAATTATTTCAAATTAGCATTTTATTTACATATTATTTAAATGTTAAAAAAATTCTATTTTCTTTTTTTCATTCTATTAAATTCAAATTTCTTATCTGTTTAAAATTTATTATAAATTAATTTTTAAATTTTATGTTTAGCTTCCAACTGCCACTTCAAATTAAACACTTTTCCCAAAACAACCCACCAGGAAAAAACACAAACTGAAGCATAAAATCTCTTATCAAAACTAAACATATTTTCTTCGCAGTTTATGTGTTTTCACATAAAATTAGTTATTTCCTTAAAAATATTGATAAATTTCCTTCCAATGTAAAAAAAACAAATCCAAGTAAATATTTACTTAAAAAAACGCTCACCCCATCACCCTCCAAAACCAACAAACTTAGTTCGTATTTCTAAAAGAAGTCAATGCTATAAAATCGAGTAGCTGCACAAAAACCAACATATTCTTATTTTCAACATAACTGCAAAATACACCAACACACCGAATATAAACAAAAAAAGAATTTATGTAGAAAATATAATTTTAAAGTTCATGTAGCATGCAGCATATACAACAACTTACATGCATGTTATAAATGTTATAGTTAAACATCTCTAACGTCTTCCTGTTTGTTGTATGCATAAGTGTGTTTAAGTATATTTATATGTGTGGGTTTACATGTGTGAGAGTTTGTACCATAATTCATAAAATTATCTCAGACTTTTTTAGGGGAAAAAAAATAAACAAATTGCGTTGCTGTTTGGCATACAATTGTTGCAACAGGAAGAAAGACAGACGCTGGAATATAAGGAGTCGGCTAGATATGAAATATACAGTGGAATATTTAGGGAACAGAACTAGAAGAGAACTATAACGGAAAAAGAAGAGAACTAGAACAGAACTAGAGCAGAACTAGAACAGAACTAGAACAGAACTAGAACAGAACTAGAACAGAACTAGAACAGAACTAGAACAGAACTAGAACAGAA
>NC_060950.1:65844664-65846090 GCF_022045245.1 Lucilia cuprina | reverse complement strand
ACTAGAACTGAACTAGAACTGAACTAGAACTGAACTAGAACTGAACTAGAATTGAACTAGAACTGAACTAGAACTGAACTAGAACTGAACTACAACTGAACTAGAACTTATCTAGAACAAGTAAATACTGTTTATTTGAAACTGACTTATCTAGCGCTCTTTACTATTTTTATAGCATCATTTAGTGTTGTTAATTTTATGTATTCCAATTTTTCTTTCATTTAATTCTATTAGTTATTTGTAACTTTATTATGGTCATATATATTTTATAAGCCAACAATTTCCACTCCAACGCTCAAATCTTCCTCTTCCTTTAACTAATGCAGACTTCTATGTACTAAAATATATAAATTTTACACACACACACACACACGCGTCAATGTATTGCAACTTGTTTACTTTGAGTGTGTTTATAAGAGCGTCTAAAGTGGCACGAACATTTTCTATAACAATTGTTTAAGATTTTCGAAAGAAAAGTTAAGAAAATAAATAAAAAGTAACAATACACAAACAAACAAAAAATACAGAGATTGTTTCGCATTTGTGTGTGTGTTGAACGTTGAAATGACTTGAAAATTGTTGAAATAACTTTTTAGCTAATAAAACTACTTATACAGTTTATATACAAACACATGTTCGAGATTGTTTCAAAACAGGGTGTTCTGCTAACAGTTTTTTTTAACGGGAAAAACATTAAGGTAGCAATTTAAATGATTTGGTTACATTTTATAAGACTGTAAGCGATTAAAACAGTTATTAGATATTAACTTTGTTTATTATGATTCCGATTAATCATACGCACCGTATAATTCTTGGCTTTTTAACTAAAATGTATTTCTATTATTTATATCAAGTTGCGACGATATATTTATTTTAAATTATTGTAACTGTGCTAATAACACTTGATCTTGCTTTACCCTGTGCATAAGTAATGCGACCATTATTTCTCTTTTGTTGTTTTATTTGTCTAAAATAACAATTTTTTTTGTTTTGTTACTTAAAGTTTTTGTTTAAGGTGTTAACATTTTTATATTTATGTACACAAGTTTTTTTTAAGAGACGGAAAAGACAGACATACATACAACCAACCACACATGTTAAAAAGATAAATTGTTTAATTGGCTGTGAAATGTTGGCAGTTAAACAAAAGTATTTTTCTTTGCAAAGGCTTGAAAGTATTCATATATTTTTAAGTAGTACCTCAGTTAAAAACGTGTTGCAAAAAATTTGCTTTAAAAATTTTACTAAATTTACAAATTTCATTGCTATTACTTCATTTTATTTAAGAACTACTTAAACTTTTTTATTTCAGATCTAATTCATTTCTAGTTCAGTTCTAGTTCAGTTCTAGTTCAGTTCTAGTTCAGTTCTAGTCCAGTTCTAGTTCAGTTCTAGTTCAGTTCTAGTTCAGTTCTAGTTCAGTTCT
>NC_060950.1:65836840-65844564 GCF_022045245.1 Lucilia cuprina | reverse complement strand
AGACTAGACTATAGACTAGACTATAGACTAGACTATAGACTAGACTATAGACTAGACTATAGACTAAACTATAGACTAAACTATAGACTAGACTATACACTAGACTATGGACTAAACTAGACTAGACTATAGACTAGACTATAGACTAGACTATACTCTAGACTATAGACTAGTCTACAGTCTCTAGACTATACAAGGCAAGACTATAGATAATATATAAGTTGGATTAAATTAGAAAATAGACTAACACATTGCAAATTTATACACTACGTTACGTATAATTGATTTTCTTCAATGTTCAGTAAAAAATAATAATCATACGCCTTGTTAGACATTTTTTTAAATTACTTAAACATTTAATGCTTAATTATTTTATTTTCTGCATGTAAACCTTTAGGTGTATTTAAAGTTATATATAGTCATACACTTGGTAATCTTTGCTGCTTTTTAATCTCTTTTCTTTTTAAACTTAATATAATTTATATTGATTTTATTTTTCTTGCCATGATGTTGTATATTCTATAATTTATAGTTACTTTTAATTTTTCTATCAATACATTTTCTATACGTTTTTTTTGTTTGCAGCTTATTATAATAGTTTTTTTTTTATTTTATTACTACTTGTTTGCTATTTTATATTGTTTTATTGCTGTTTTTTTAATACAATTTTTTTTTTTGTTTTAGTTTAGCACTGAAATGTTATGGTTGTCTGAGTAGATAAACTACACATCATTAATTTTTTACATTAGACATGACTCATGTTATTGTAACTACAAATATAAGCCCTGTAAAATGGCAAAAACAAAAAACAAAATAGAGCAAAAATATTTTACCAAGTAGAGAGCGAGGGAGGGAACAAGTGGTACGTAACGAATGTAAAGGAAGTACTATATGTTAACAGTTAGTAGAGTAAGTGTGTGTGTGAAACTTAAATTGCTTACTTTTATGTGTAGTTTATAAAAATTGCAACTATTTTATATGGAGCACATAGTAAAGCAATCGTTTATATAGTAATCTTAAGAAAGGAATCGAACAGAAGGAAACATTGACGAAAAGTAAAAAATAAGAAACAATAAGTTTTTTTCTTATTCGTGCCACTTGCTTTCATGCTGTTTATTTAACATAATCAGCCAACAATAAGAAGGGTAAAATAATACAAAAAAAAAATAAACTATTGAACCTTATAAGAAAAAAAAAATAAGGCAAATGGAGAAAAACGACTCGGAAAATGTTGTTGAAATGACAAACAAAACTTAACACGTAAGACATGGCAAGACATTGAAAAATTAACAGAAAATCTGTCAAAGTCTTTAAGATAATCGCAAAAATGCTGAAGACATGAGTACTTAACAGAAAACTAGAGAGATAAATGATAAATTCAACACAATAAAATATTTACGGAAAAATGTTTTAAATTTTTTTATGTTTTTGTTTAATTTTAAACTTTTCCTTTTTTTCTGGTGTGATAAACTATATTTTGAGTTATTTATAAATGTATCCCTTGTGAACAAAACATTTTTACCACTAGTTGCTATATATGTACAATAAAACATAATGAGTCCACGGAGACGTATGATTAATATTAATGACAAAATAAAATTTAAAATATTGTAGCTGGAAAAGGGTTAAATTTTAAATAATTATTATTAAATTATATTTAAATTAAATTTTCAGCTAAATTATAAACAAATACAATAAATTAAACTATAAAATGGTTATTTTCATTATTTCATAGGAATTGTCAATTAGTTTCACTTTAAAATAGTTACTATTACTTTAGTAATTTGAAAAAAACATAACAGTTCACCTATAACGATTAATTAAGTCATTTTAGTTAAATCATTTGCTCTTTAATAGAAATTTGTTAAATTACTATTCATTGTAAGTATTAAATAAAATTAAATGAGGTGGAAATTGTTTTGTACACATATATGCAAGTCTATATTGTATATTAATTATATATACATAATAACATATTTTCATTAAACAACAGTAGCTAAAAACATCTATTAATAATGCATTTGAATATAGTCCACATTATATATAAAATTTTCAAAACAAATTAAATATTATATTGAATTATTCATGAGCTTTTAATTATTTTTTGTTAATTAAACGACATATATACAAATTTGTTAAGGTCACTTACATATGCTTGAATTGTTCACTTAGAAATATTTGATAATTTTTTTTCTTAAAAGCTCTAGTACTTTTCCCAAAATCAAATTCGATATACATTTAAGAGATTTAATAAGAGTTTATCACAAAATCTAATACATAAACATGTTGCATAAATCAAATTTGTAATACGTTTAATAGATTTAATAACAGTTTACCTCAAAACAGAATGCATAAATGGTATACTACTTGATAACAATTTTAAATCAAGACTTTTATACTGCAGCTTTTAATATTTCATGCTCAACACTGCGAATGATTATTATCATTTCAATACTTAACAAATATTAATCATACGCCAAGTAGTCGCAAGTGTTGTCATAGTCTAGTTATAGTCAATTCACACACTAGTGATAGTGTAGTCATAGTGTAGTCATAGTGTAGTCATAGTGTAGTCATAGTCTAGTCATAGTGTAGTCATAGTGTAGTCATAGTCTAGTCATAGTCTAGTCATTGTCTAGTCATAGTCTAGTCATAGTCTAATCATAGTCTAGTCATAGTCTAGTCATAGTCTAGTCATAGTCTAGTCATAGTCTAGTCATAGTCTAGTCATAGTCTAGTCATAGTCTAGTCATAGTCTAGTCATAGTCTAGTCATAGTCTAGTCATAGTCTAGTCATAGTCTAGTCATAGTCTAGTCATAGTCTAGTCATAGTCTAGTCATAGTCTAGTCATAGTCTAGTCATAGTCTAGTCATAGTCTAGTCATAGTCTAGTCATAGTCTAGTCATAGTCTAGTCATTTCTAATAATTGTTCATATATGACGTATGATTAATATTAATTCGTGTTTTTTAATTTTCATTTAAATGTAATTTAAAAATTCCCAAGTTTTTTATAAATTTTAAAATTCAAATTGAGGCTCTTAAAACAATTTATTTACCAAATTCTTTGAAATAAAATTATATATTAAAAAAAGTCCAGTAAATTGACAAATTGTAAAATTTTTGCACATATTTCAACAATGTGTTCTATTTTCCTTATTTTTTTTCCTAGAATAGTAACACCCAAAAAAGTATGCAAATTATAAAATAACATAACAAAAGCCTATGTGGTATGCAATACAAAATAAACACATATATAGAGTGAGTGAATATATAAAAAATAAAAAAAATAAACAAAGAGAAGGCCAAAAACTTTATATATTTGTTAAACAATGTCAGGTCATAGAAAAATATTTACACACATGTCCAACGGTTTTTTTTTTTTTTTGGATAATATTTTGTATATGTCTATGGCAATTTATTTTTTATTTAACTTGTATTACTTTTATGCCTTCCAGGTAATAGTTAAAGACAGCACCGTAATGGAGCAAAGCTAGAGAGAAACATAATAGAAAAACAAAAATTGTGAAAACCGCATACAATAGTAATAGAATAAATTGTAGAATATTTTTGTCAACACAAAATTTTCAAATAATAAAACGTGACTATGCATGCTAAAATAGCTAAAATTTAAACAAATTATTTGTAAATTTATATCAAATACAGGGTTTTGCAATAAGAACTAACATATGAAGAACTTTAAAAGTTGTAAAAATTCTGCTGAAGATTTTCAAAAACATATACTGTTGGCAAATCAAAAAATATATTTTTGAAACTAACACTTTTTTGTGGCTTACCCTGTAACCAAATAAACATTTCTTTAGAAAAAAACCCTTAAAAAAGTCTACCAAGATAATTTTCTAAGTTTAAAATAATATTGACATGAATTTGATTAAAAGTTATTTGGTTAGCCAGCAGCAAGCAATAAAAAGAAATAAAGAATTTAAAGTATTAAATACTTAAGTAAAGCATACTTTAAGGCATTCTTATTATTTAGTATTTAATACAAGAAAAAAAAAATAAGTTGACAAAGTAAAACCATAAAATTGAATTGATAAATTTTCAAAATATTTTAATTAAAATAAAATCATATTTCTTTTTTAAAACATTTTTAATTTTATCTACCATAAAATTATATTTATCTAGTTTCGAAGTTTTATTTTTTCAACAGCAGCAGCAGCATCTATTATTAAAAAAACACATAAAAAAATTACACAAAAACTTACGTCAGAAAAACGTAGCAATAACCCTCCAAAAGTCAGTAGACAATTTATGAAAATTACATAAAACCTGTAAGTATCAAACTTAACGAAAGGAAGACAGGAAACTTGCCACAACATTGGAGACAACATCATAACAGCAGCGCAACTTAGTTCAAAAAAAAGTTTAATATAATGGAAAATTTTAATGACGGTGAACGATCTTTACTTTTATATGCGTTTACTTTTAATTTTTGGTAATTTTTTTTTGTAAAAACAATTTAATTTTTTTGTAAAAACAGTTTAATTATATGGGGTGACGTCTGTTGTGTTGCGGTATGTTGTACTTTGAAATATTAAAAAGTCGTGACATTAGTTTTACAAACTAAGTCGATAGCCAATATTAATCAAAGGGTCATTAAACAAAATAAATAAAGGTTATATTTCTTTTATTTCTATCTAGCAGGAGCTGAATATAAAGAGCTACTACATCTATACTATGACTAGACAAAAAACTACTACGGACTAGATAATTGATCAGACTATGGACGAGGCTATGGACTAGAATATCCACAAGACTATCAACAAGACCATACCGTGTACTATTCTATGAAGTAGGCTAGGGCCGAGACGATGGTTTAGACAACAGAAAAGTCTACGAACTAGACATATACCGAAGTGAACTAGACTATTGACAATACCATGGACTAGTGTATGGACTAGACTACGGACTAAACTATGGACTAGACTATGGACTAGACTATGTACTAGACTAGGGTACAAACTAGACTATGAAGTACTCTATGGACTAGATTATGGTTAAGTAAATAACAGATGTATACATTTACCAAACATCTTATTCCATACTACGACTAGGCTATGACTAGACTATGACTAGACTATGACTAGACTATGACTATACTATGACTAGACTATGACTAGACTATGACTAGACTATGACTAGACTATGACTAGACTATGACTAGACTATGACTAGACTATGACTAGACTATGACTAGACTATGACTAGACTATGACTAGACTATGACTAGACTATGACTAGACTATGACTAGACTATGACTAGACTATGACTAGACTATGACTAGACTATGACTAGACTATAACTAGATCATGACTAGATTAAGACTAGACTATGACTACGACTAGACTAGCAATAGACTATGACTAGACTATGTTCTACATTGGGTGAGACAGTGAACTAGTCTATGGACTATAGCTAGATATAAACCATAATATACATAACACTATGAATGACAGTATGACACTTTGTAACCCACTGTATCAATATATGAACAATATTGGGTTTCTGCTGATGTTTGTAACGCACAATAGTATTGGTACTATACACACCTTAAAGTATACCAATCACCTCAGAATCATTTTTTGAGTCTACGTAGCTATCTCCGTCCGTATGTCCGTCCATGTAAACTTTGTTTGTAACGCACAATAGTATTGGTACTATACCCACCTTAAAGTATACCAATCACCTCAGAATCATTTTTTGAGGCTACGTAGTTATCTCCGTCCGTCTGTCCGTCCATGTAAACTTTGTAATCAAACTACAGATCGCAATTTAAAAAAAAATAAAGAAATTCGGTACATGATCCTCTATTGTCCCAGGGACGAAGTCTATTGAAAATGGATAAGATTGGTCCATTATTTAACCTAGTCCCCTTACAACTGAACCTGCCGAATAGGGCAGGTATGTTTTCATACTTGTTTAATTTATTTCTAAAAAAAATATCAACTCAATTTCTCAACCTATATGTGTATTATTGTATGTACTTATCGTTTAAAAAATTCTTGAAAATTCGTACATCAAATAAAATATTTAAAATATACCTAAATGAGAAAACCCACTAAATTTTCTAAAAGTCAAATTAAATGAATTACTTAATTAATAAACAAACAACTTGTTTTATACACATACACTCATATACCACAAGACAGCTGGGTAATTTGTGATTTTCATGTTATTAAATAAATACTAAGTATATTAACAAGTATTGAAATATTGTTCAATAAACTAACAACATGTATGTATTTATAGGAAATTTTATTTTGTATTTTATTTTTTTTTTTTTTTTTTGCATTGAAAATTATCTAAAAACTAGAATATAGTCAAACCATTTATAAAGTTATTTTCAATTGAAATTCAATATTTGAAACATATAAAATATAGATATTCATTTTGTAATAACAATTGAAGAAAAATAGAGCAATTTTGTTTAGATATATATTCAAACATATCCATTGAGAACATGAAAGGGATAAAGTGACAAAAAGAATGGTAAATGTATGCACATGTATACATACGTATGTACATGTATAGCAATAGTTCAAGTCAAGTTCAGGTTTAGTACGGAAAACAAATACATTTACATTTAGGGCAATTGGTAAACAAAATATATACATATGTATATGTTTTTACTTAAATATACAGAGACAATGTGTAATTGAATACTTTTCGATATAATTGTTACAGAATATAAAAACTCCAACTACGTGTTAAAGAAACTATGAAACTACAAGCTAAAATTATAACAAGTAAACAGTTCTATATGTTACAAACTTAATATCAAACTTAACACACCGAAACTACAAAAAAGGTAAAACTTCAGCTATGAGAAAAACCTAAATTTTATAAAACCTAAAATATTCAGAATCTTTTCAATTCACACCCCCGCACATAACACATATTGTATGTACATTTTGTGAAACAACTTTTTGCGGGATTTCTCTGGCAATTGAATATTTTGTAAGCATTTAAAATGCATGAGTTTTATGCAATTCAAATTAAAAATTACACAAAAGCAGAACCACAATACCCTTTAACACCACACCCATACCCCCGTTTAGACAAATACATTTGCATTTCTATTCAAAAAAAATACATATATAATTTTAGCAAAAATGTTAAAATAAACCATAAACCTACTAAGTATTGTTTGAATAATAGAATTTTAACAATGAATATTTTAATGGTTTTGTGAATATTTTATTAATTTTATTTTTTCACTTAATTTGTTGCCGCCTTTTGGCTATTAACTTACCTTGTATGAACCTAGATTTTTAACGGAGCAGGCTAATTTAATATTTCTACCAGCAGGTACTGTTATATTATCTATGACGTCGGTAAATTCCGGATCTTCTGTTTCAACTGAAAAGAAAATAGTTAAAAAAGAAATATTTGATAAATATAATTTAAAAAACACATTTTTATACATGTTTAAAGTTACATTCTTAGTGAAGCTTATACCAGTTAAAGAATACATTCTTATTCTAGTCTATAGTCTAGTCTATAGCCTAGTCTTAGACTATATAGTCTAGTCTTAGACTATATAGTCTATAATCTAGTCTATAGTATAGTCTATAGTCTAGTCTATAGTATAGTCTATAGTCTATAGTCTAGTCTATACTCTAGTCTATAGTCTATTCTATAGTCTAGTCTATAGTCTAGTCTATAGTCTAGTCTATAGTCTAGTCTATAGTCTAGTCTATAGTC
>NC_060950.1:65833006-65836740 GCF_022045245.1 Lucilia cuprina | reverse complement strand
CAAAACAGACGTAGTTATACACTGAGCACACATACACACACAAACATGTACCAACTTAAATCGAATGAATGACCAATATATATGTATTTAAGCTAAATAAATAAAATAGCAACAATTTTGTAAATTAAGCTGGTTATAAGCTTTAAATTGGTCATTGTACATATTTAGTTTATTTGATAACTTTTGGTGTTTAGTTTTTTGTGGATAAAATTTAAGTTTTAGGATAATAAAGATCCAGATTAGTAATTGACTGGATGGGAATTGTGTCTAGAAATGGAGTTAATTATGTTGTAAAAATAAAACATTATGACTTGATAAGAGTTAGTGTGTTATAATGAGATTGGTCTTAAGATATATCATTTGATTTAAATTCTTTGTAGAACATTAAAATTAAGAAAAATTAAGGAAACATTTTTGATTTTTAAATAAGTTTTTACTTGTCTTTTCTTTTATTTTTTTTATAAAATTTCTGAATGGTCTCAAGAAAATTAAAAATATTTTAAAAATTTAATTTATTTTAATGTCAATTAAACAGAGTTTTATTTGAGGGTCATTTTAAGTTAATAACCAAATTGGGAAAGCAGAAAAAATTGGTGGTAAATAAATTTCTAAAGCTTTCTTTGTTTTTGGTTTTTTGGCTCATAGAATTTGTTTGTTACGGTGATTGTTGTTATTACAACGACTGCCTGCCACAATACTGTTGACTGTGGCAAATTTACTAACTGTTTGTTAACTGTAGTAGACAGGTTTAGATATTGTCATTGCTAGTGCTTTAGCTATTCTTGTTCTGGTTGGTGAGTTTATTGGCACATTTAGCAATTTATACAAATGACAAAATAATTTTTATGAATGCCGAAGTTGTTGTTGTTATTGTTGGTTTGTTTTAGTTAAATTTTTACTCTGTCACTCACTCTGCTTTAGAAATATGAAGGCTGTGAACAGTTTTATAATATTAAAATAAATTTACCAACCTCTCAGGATGTCCGTTAAACCAAATCCCAAAAGTATACTGTGTAATTTTTCACAAAAACTGTGATTGTCCTCTCTGCTGCTCTTACTGTTGTTACTGCTCATTATTATTATGATTGTGGATAATTTGCTTGTATTTTATTTTACAATCTCTTGCAATCGCTTATCCCCCTTTGCTATTTCGTGTATTTTAGATACATTTGGAAATGGTAATTGTTTTCCCTTCACTCTTATATAAAGCTTAGGTGATTAGCAATTAAATTTAATTGTTATTATCCTGATGATGAAAAGCGAGAAGCTGTTGTTAGAGAATGGGAAGGTTAAAAGTAAATATGAAGGTTAACGGCTGGTGGTTTGTGCACTTTTGGTAGGGAAGTAATTAAGTCATTGAAATAACATTTAAGGTTTAATGAATTAATTAAGAGAAGAATAATAGATTTTGTGATTTTTCAATATGACAATAAATATAATTGGAAAAGGGGAAATGATACGAAAAGAAATAGGTAAAAAAACTACTGAAATGGACATAAATTTATTTAAAACAATTTTTTAAAATTTTTAAAGTAAACAACATATTTGGAGTTGAACATGGACTAGTCTATAGACTAGACTATAGAGTAGACTTTAGACGAGACCATAGACTAGACTAAAGACTAGACTATAGACTAGACTATAGACTAGACTATAGACTAGACTATAGACTAGACTATAGACTAGGCTATAGACTTAACAATAGATTAGACTACAGACTAGAAAATAGACTAGACTATAGACTTGACTATTGACTAGACTGTAGCCTAGACTATAGGCTAGACTATAGACTGGACTATAGACTAGACTAAAGACTTGACTATATATTAGAAAATAGACTAGACTAAAAAGTAGACTATAGACTAGACTGTAGACTAGAATAGAGACTTGACCATAGGCTAAACTATGTACTAGACTATAAAGTAGACTATAGACTAGACTATAGACTAGACTATAGACTAGACTATAGACTAGACTATAGACTAGACTATAGACTAGACTATAGACTAGACTATAGACTAGACTATAGACTAGACTATAGACTAGACTATAGACTAGACTATAGACTAGACTATAGACTAGACTATAGACTAGACTATAGACTAGACTATAGACTATAGACTAGACTATAGACTATAGACTAGATTATAGACCACACTATAGGCTAGACTTAAGACTACACCATAGGTTAGACTATAGACTAAATTATAGACTAGACCAAACATTTTAATCTAAACACCCTATAAATTATAGACTAGACCAAACATTTTAATCTAAACACCCTTATTAATGTTTGTTTGTTGTCATTGTAGATATTTTTCTATTGTTGTTATAGCTGTATTTGGTGGCTTTACCACAGTCATGTAGGCATACATATGTGTATGTGTGTATAGTTGAAGACTGTTTGTGTATGAACTTATTTGTTTATTTCATGGTTTATTTTGACTATTTATGTTTAAGTTTGTAACTGTGTTGTTTTGTTGTAGGTTTTGTCTATCCTTGTGTGTGTGTGAGTGTGTTTGTCTGTTTGAGAAAGTGTATCTGTTCGAATGTTTATTTAAAGCTAGTTTGTGGGGTCATGCATGAGTGCACACTGTGGTAAAATTTTCTTTCATAAAAAGCCTCAACAACATCAGTAATAACAAGCAAAAAGTATCCATACATATAAAACCATACAATTATTAATAAACGAGGGATGTATTTGAAGGATTTTTTTTAAGAAGTTACATATTTTCAGTTTCTCAAATACATTTTTTTTATATCAAGAATCTTAATTTTTTATAGAACTTTAATATTATATTATTTCCCGTTGAAATCACATTTCACTCATTGTTAGTCGAAACTCACTTCTTGTTTTGCCTTCGTTATAAACTTGTACAAAATTTTTCAAATTAAGTTAACAAGACTAATTTTTGGCATGCTTTTTGCTTTTGTTGATCATAATTGTTTGGGTTTTTTGTATGTCTGTGTAATAGTTCTTCTTTCCCCTTTTTACAAAATGTTGAACTTCACCACCTAACTGGTGTTTGTTGTTTGGTATTCAGTTAACAGATACAATTTCATAGTTTTTTCTCCAGATTGTTTCTTTTTCCTTTTGTTGCTATTGTTTTGTTAACCTTTCATATGGAAAATTTCTGTTCAACATTAATTTTAATGGAATAATTTAATTATTGAAAAAGAATATCTTTAGTGAAAAACACAAAGTGCCAAAGCTATATAGGACGGGATGGGGCAGGACTGTTATGAGGCAGAAAACAATAATTTAAATCCCATGGAATTATGATTAAATGAATGCGGCTTTTTTATTATTAAATAATCGGTGATTTAAGTAATTAAAGACTTAATTTCATAAATTGCTAAATTAAAATCATAAAAACATTTATTTTTTGTAAATTAATATTATTACATTAAAATCATTTGTATAAATCATATATCGAATATTTTATGAAATCTTCTTTCTTCCACAAAAATTATATTTTTTTTAATTTTTTTAATATTGAATTTTATTTTACGAAAATTTTATTTTTTTTTATAAAAATTTTTTTTTTTTCAAAAATTTCAATTTTTTTAAAAATTGTTTTATGAAAATAAAATTGTTTATTAAAATTTTGTTCTAGTTCATTTCTAGTTTAGTTCTAATTCAGTTCTAGTTTAGTTCTAGTTCAGTTCTAGTTCAGTTCTAGTTCAGTTCTAGTTCAGTTCTAGTTCAGTTCTAGTTCAGTTCTAGTTCAGTT
>NC_060950.1:65830231-65832906 GCF_022045245.1 Lucilia cuprina | reverse complement strand
GACTATAGACTAGACTATAGACTAGACTATAGACTAGACTATAGACTAGACTATAGACTAGACTATAGACTAGACTATAGACTAGACTATAGACTATACTATACATTAGTCTTTACATTATCCTATGTACTATTATTTACACTAGGCTACACTCAATACACTTGGCTGTATATAAATAGGATTGACTATTATTCTTCATGTTTTCACGTTTCTGTTAAGGGTTTAAAAAAATAGCGGTTGAAATTTTAAGATTAAACTTTTTTTAATGAAACTTTATTGTTTTCAAAATTTAAATTTCATATTAATAAATCACTTGCATTTGAACAACTTCAAACTGCATGTTTAATGTAGTTTCATAATACGAAATATACAAACCACAGACACTTAAACACATACAATTTTATAACAAAAACCCTTTCGAACACTCATACACGCAGATATTCCTTCGCTGTATGTAGACAGACATACATATACAAGCATGATATAAAGCCGCAACCACTAATTTAAATTTCATTACATTTTGAATTCATTAATGTTGCCCGACTACTGCCCACATTCTGTGAAGCACTATAGAGCATCTCATAAATATGCGTGTTGTCAGCGTTATCCCGTTGTGTCTGTTCACGCAACAATTTTACAGCTTCTAAATAAGAATCATATTTTGATGAATTTTCAAAATCCTGTTTAAATTCCGCATACAATTGTTGAATCTCTTTAAGCGGACGTGAGTGGGCATCATACAGTGAAATGGGTGCTTGTGGTAAAAGCTCCTGCCATTCATGTTGTAAATGGTCTACGAATTCAAAATTACTAAATAAAAAGGCCACCACTAGATCTAAACCTTTTTCTTTAAGTTTGTTAAATACCGCCATAAGATCATGTTGTGATGTCTCAGAACTTTGAAATTGTTCGTAATCCAAGGCTAAGTTGTTTTGTAAATAATCATAGAGTCTTTGACGTTTAGTATAGAAATCGGTGATTTTCAGTTGGGCATTTATTTCTATGAGGATTTTGCGTAGAGACTCGGAATGTGCCGTCGGTTCTTCTTCCGATTCTGGCTCTAAAACCTCTTGCAAAAGTTTTCGTAATATAATTAAATAATCATCGATGACGTCACAACCGGCATCGTTTACTTTTTGATATAATTCTTTGCCAAAGTCAGAGATATTTATGGAAATGGTGTGATTATCTTTTACACCCAACTTATGCAGCATAGAGCCCACATTGTGTTCATTTATGGGCACCAACTGTGTGGTCTTGGAATAATAGTTGTGGTACAAAGGGGTGGTTGCCTCCTTTTGTACCTTAAACTGTTTACATAGATAATAATAACGCAGTTGATGTATTTCCTCAAAACTTTCTTCTTGTAAATTATAGAATTTATCCTTGAGTTTCTTGAGAAACATGACATTTTTCAAACCATATATATTTTCACGATTTGTATCCTTATTCTCTAACATATCCAAATATTGTTTAATGAAGACAACTTTAGGTTCTAGTCTCGATGACTCCAAGGCCATTTTAAGTTCGGCATTGAAATCTTCGTGCACATGAGCTGGCTTTTTTATACTCTTGAGATAGTTGTTTAAATAATCCATGGCTGTAGATTTCATGGTTTCACTGACTTTTTGCAAAAACTCCTTTTGGAAATTTTTAGAGGTTAATTGTACTTCCTTGGCTTCGGCAGGCTAAAAATTGTAACATATTTAATACTTTTCTACATTTATTACGTTTTTTCGAACTTACGTTAAAATTCCCGCTTACAAAAGCACCTATTAAAAGTATTAATACAAAATTATTCATTATGATTCTATTTTTTATTAATAATATACAACTTGGTCTAGGTCTGTCTAAAGAATGACTATGCCTGAGTCTTGTTTAAACGCATTCAAATTTAAAATCGTATTTTTTTTTTTTGTATTCAGGTCAATGAGTGTTATCAGCTTAATATAGTCTTTGCTTTCGAAATATAAACAAAGCATTATTGAAAAAAAGAAAAACAAGTCAGAAAGTTTAGTCGGATATGGTCGACCTTATGATACCTTACATAAGTTATAAATAAATAGGAAATGTCATTTAAGTTTCTAAATCAAGACATTGCAATGTCAATACTAGTGGGTATTCTAGAGTATTGAACAAAATCAGTTTAAAGACCATATTGGAATTTCAACGTAGAAACACTAAGACAAACTTGACCAAATAGACTACGAAAGTGCTATTGCATCAATTTATAATTAAAAACGGTTTTACGACCAAAATTTTTAACTGTTGAAAAACCGCCAGCACTTGCTGTAGAGTAAAACTAATATGGAAATAAGTAAATCGTATACATTTTTAAATTCTCTCTATTTTTATAATTATTTAAAAGAGATGTATAATTTACAAATAAATTCAATAATAACAAAAAAATTTCCTAACAAATCTACCCAGCTGGAAATTTAGTCCTGAAGCAATAGCATTTTGTTTGGCAAGTGATGATGTTGAGAGAATTAACATATTTATATGAATGTAAAAAAATTAAAAAAATGAAAATAAATTTTAAACTCAATTCTCCACAGAACTGAACAAGAACTGAAATAGAACTGAACTAGAACTGAACTAGAAATGAACTAGAACTGAACTAGAACTGAACTAGAACTGAACTAGAACTGAACTAGAACTGAACTAGAACTGAA
>NC_060950.1:65828342-65830131 GCF_022045245.1 Lucilia cuprina | reverse complement strand
AGTCTAGTCTATAGTCTAGTCTATAGTCTAGTCTATAGTCTAGTCTATAGTCTAGTCTATAGTCTAGTCTATAGTCTAGTCTATAGTCTAGTCTATACTATAGTCTATTGTCTAGTCTATAGTCTAGTCTATTGTCTGGTCTATAGTCTAGTCTATAGTCTAGTCTATAGTCTAGTCTATATTCTATTCTATAGTCTAGTCTATGGTGTAGTCTTTAGTCTAGTATATAGTCCACATTTTTTTTCTTAAATTTCTTTAAAGCTAACTTACACTTTAAAGACAAATTAAATATTTCTTCAATTAAACCCCATTTGGATAACCACCCTTCGTTTCCCTGTGTCCTCACCATTCCAATTACGAAAACATAAAATACAAACTGACTTTTTAATTGTTAAATTGGCATTGTTAGAATAACATTGTTGTAAAAATGCCTACAACAATAGAAAAATTCACACAAAAACAAACATTTTAACCATTGAAACAAATCCTTTTCTATCAATCTGTGTTTTTGCATGTTGATTTGTTTTATTCATTGTTAACAGCAGCAGCAACAACAATAGAAAAACCGATCTATGTTTTGTTGTGAAATTAAATGCTTGTTGGCTTTTAAGTGAAATAAAGAGCACTTTACCAACAAAAATAACTGCAATAGGAGAATTGAGCGAAAAAACACAGGTAAGCAGGTTTTAGAAAAAAATCTAAAACAGGGAAACAATACAAACATTCTGGAATAATCGTACTCAGTACATACATACTTTCAACATTGATTAATCCTGCAGTCTTTAAACGGATTATAGTTGAAATATTTGGAAAATATCTTATGATTTATTTAGATTAACATTTAAGATAAATCTATCGTAATATATGTTTATTGTCACTTTATTGTCTCTAAGTAAACTATAAAGTAAACTATTGTAGTCATATTTCTTAGGCTTCTCTTTAATAATAAACTATAATCCTTTTTTAAATGATTCTACAATCCATATTGATAGCTTAAGGCACCAGTTAAGAGTAATCCTTCGGAACTGCTGAGGCAACATTTAGCAACAATAGAAAACATGCTATTTACACACAATTATTTGTAGCTCTGTCTGTTGTAGTATTTTTATATATGTGTTTATATGAATAGGGTAGTATATGTATATAATGCCAACAATACCCAAGTGGTTAACAGCAAATAACAATGACAGCAAAAGTCAGCAGTAGCAGCAACAGCTTTAACAAAAACATCATCAGGCAGTATTAACATTTAGTATAAACCTTTTTTTGTAATTCTGCCTTATTGATTGTAATGGATTTTTTTCATTCAACTACAATCCTATTTGTCCTATTCTTTTTTTTCCTTTTTATCATCCATTTACATTTATTTGTTTATTGTTGCTTTTTAACTGTTCTCTTAACAATTTCAATTCTATTGCTGCTTTATAAATAGAAAACCTTTATTTTTTCTAGACGAACAGAGATTTTTGTGGGTTTTTGTTTTTTTGTGTTTTGGAAGAGGTTAGTAAACTTGTAAAGTATATTGTTGTTCGGAATTCTTAATTGGTTAGAGGAAATTGTAATTGTAGGCCAATTAATTGAAGTGATAATAATGATGCTATAATATTAGTAAAACCAGAGAAATAAACAATTAGGAAAAAATATAAAAATAGAAAATTGAAATAAGCATACAGTTTAAATAAATTGGAACTGAACTAGAACTGAACTAGAACTGAACTAGAACTGAACTAGAACTGAACTAGAACTGAACTAGAACTGAACTAGAACTGAACTAGAACTGAACTAGAAC
>NC_060950.1:65822380-65828242 GCF_022045245.1 Lucilia cuprina | reverse complement strand
TTCTAGTTCTGTTCTAGTTCTGTTCTAGTTCTGTTCTAGTTCTGTTCTAGTTCTGTTCTAGTTCTGTTCTAGTACTGTTCTAGTTCTGTTCTAGTTCTGTTGTAGTTCCATTATAGTTTGCGAAATATATTTATTGATTTATAAAATAGTATCTACAATTAATATATAATGCCTAGACATATCAACTAAACCATATAAAATTCAAAAAATAATAGCAGTCAGTTACATAATACCAATACTTTTTATCTAAACTCCTACAACAAATTAGACTAATAAAAAAACTTAGCACAATAATGAAAAAAAATCCTTGACATCTCTTAATCTTATGCTACACCCGCTAAGTTTTATTATTTAATTTTTTTTTTCTCTCCTCTATGCCAGCTTTCATGTTGTGAACAAGTGATTTTCTTAATTAAATTGTATGTCAAAAGTTTGTCAGTAAAACTAAAAAGATAAAAAAACAAGAAATCAAACTTTTACCACCATGATGGTCCAGCAAAAACAACAGCAACAAACAGACAAGAAAACTGAAAAGAATCACAATCCATAAGCCTAAAGCTTAGAACAGCTTAAATCATTTGTCGACATCTGCGGAATATCAATGAAATATTGTCTTTGCAATAAAAAAAAACTGAAAGAAAAAAGTTCTGAAAAAAATCTAGCAAAACTTTTGTATGTAATAAGTCAAACTAACACCATGACAAAAAGACTGGGAAAAAATCGACAAGTAATATTTATTATGGAGAAAATAGGGAACTATACAGCCAACATACATATATTTCAAACTATAATACATGTAATGACAGTTGACAATATCTTTAGATGTTATGGAAGCAACTGAATGAAAAAAATGCAAGAAAAGAATGAATATGAATACAAAACTGGAGGAGCGACAGCAGCATCCGAAGAAGTAGTAAAAAGTCATAGAGTTTAAATGAATGACACTCTTGACCAATGGCAAATAAATAAAAGTTTATTTTCCTAGTAGCGTTGGTATGCAAGACATAACACCACAGGCGTAACACTTTTACACCCAATTTTATACAATGTTGTTAATAGTAGGAGCCTTTATTGGGAACAACCACAGACAAGCTAATATATAGATAGAAGATTTTTTTAAGAATTTTTCTTACTTTTGGATAACTGTATCAAATACCGATCAAAACTTAATACCTATTTACAATAAGTGCTGCTAACTCGATAACAAATTTGAGCAAATCAATTTTAATGATTTTTTAAAAAAAGATATACACTTGATATTTTTATTGAGGCCCCTCTGAAATCACTTCAGAACAGAAAATTTTGAACTTTCGAACTTATCAAAGAAAATTAATAGAAAAAGTATAAATAGTTTTTGTAACACATACAAAGTATTAGAACCCTGCAGTTCGGGATATTCGAACAAAGGTTTCGTTTGCAAAAAATATGTCTAAAAAGTTATCTCAATGCAAAACTGCCGGGAATTATATCTGCAAATGTATAAGTTTCATTGGCACAATAACAAACAATAAAGAGACAAACCAAAAGTTTAACTTTTCGTGGATTTTGTCATATGATTAGAAAATTGAACAGTTCTATTTGTAAATAAATTGGTATTTTAACACCCAAACTAGACGCTTGGCTTTGGTTTCATTAGGAAAAGTGAACATCAGAATCAAACTGGAACAAAACTAGAACAGAACTGGAACAGGACTAGAACAGAACTAGAACAGAACTAGAACAGAACTAGAACAGAACTAGAACAGAACTAGAACAGAACTAGAACAGAACTAGAACAGAACTAGAACAGAACTAGAACAGAACTAGAACAGAACTAGAACAGAACTAGAACAGAACTAGAACAGAACTAGAACAGAACTAGAATAGAACTAGAACAAAACTAGAACAGAACTAGAACAGAACTAGAACAGAACTACAATACAACTAGAACAGAACTACAACAGAACTAGAACAGAACTAGAACAAAACTAGAACAAAACTAGAACAGAACTGGAACAGAACTACAACAAAACTAGAACGGAACTACAACAGAACTATAACAATGCCTTTACATTTTATCGTCACACATTTTTCATGTTTTGGAGAATTTATTTTTAAAACTATTTTACATATTTAAAAACAATATTCCTTAAAAATGGTTTCCATCTGTTATTTGCATCAAAACATTTATAACACAATTATATTTCCATTTAACTTTAGGAGATGTTTAAAATTGCATTAAATTTTTTGTTGTTGGGGTAAAAGTAAGGCTAATATACGAATGACTGAAGTTTTAGAAACTATTGCTGTTAAGTGAAATAAATAAAAAAAATATATACACATAGTTTTAATATGAAAACATATTCATACACAAACTTGTATAAACTGATTTTAGGGTTGAGTAATTTGACATAACATTTGTCATGCAAAATAACCCAGTGAGTTTTTTTTTTAAGAATCAATAGGTTCAAAGAGAATGCAGGAAATTTTAGAATAATGTCAGAAATGCGTTGTATGTCTATAGCAATTTAAAAAAAATTTTTGTTCCAATTTGTATAAAACATTTTGTCTTCAATTTTATAGCTTGAAAACAACAATGAAAAATTTCGCTTTTTTTGACAAATTTATGGAAATAGTAAAAATATGTTTTTACTATTTGGCTCATATTTTTTTAGTGTTTACAAAACTAAAAATTTCAACAATTTGTTGTTTAAGTTTTAGTTTCAATTTTAACAGAGAATAAAAAAACAACAACAAAAACAAAATTCCCACACATAGACAATTAATCTTGTGTTGTATTTCGATAGAAATAAGTATATATCTTTTTTTCACTTTTATTTGCACATTTTTTCGAATTTACTTTTGTTATATGTGTTGTTTTCTAGGCTCACAATATTTTATATTAGACCTTGGGGAAATTTGTTGGATATACCAATTTTTGGTTTTTTGGCGGTTGCTACGAAAACCAACAAAAAAAAAGATTGCTTAAAACTAGTATAAAGAATCAGCGGTATTGTGTGTAAGCGAAGGTGCATATGAAAAAGCCACATAAAAAATTGTCTGACAGTTTTTGTTAAGCCATAGAGGGTTATGATTGGTAAAACCAAAAAAAAAAAAAATGTCATATAGCTAAAAGAGAGACACAACAAACTGACATATACCATGTATACACTCTTAACCGAAATACCCTTGAGAAATATAAAATAAATAGGAAAAAACCATACCCAGCCTGCAACATTTTGGTTTATACTATTACCATATATTTAAACAAACGTTTAAAGACTAAAATGTATGTCATCTAGAACCAGTCAAAGTATTATATGCGACTTAACCGAAGTTGACATACCCACCATTTTATCATTATAATGTTATATAATTATTGCAAAAGGAAATTTTTGTACGAACTTTCACCAATTACAAATCGTACTCAGCTGTTTTCGAGACAACACTTTATTTTTGACAAAAAAATTTGTTGCCAACCTGCAGCCGTTTTAAAAAAAATTTTCCCAGGATACATATGGATGACTTGATCGTCGTAGAAACTAACAAGGACACACGATATGTGTGCTAGCATAAGACTTATATCTGTATGTGTTACAAACGAAAAGATGAAATCAATATACCCCCGCTAGGTTCTGATAGAAAAACGTTTGTTTCTGTGTGCATTTTAGCAAAACACAAAACTGTTGCTTTAAATTGTGTTTACGTAGAATGTATTTGCTTTAACATATGTTTGAGAAAAATTCAAACATATGTATAAATGTGCAAATACATACACATTTAGGAACTTTATACACTTCTAGGTGGGCAGATTTAAATGCTCCTAAATTAGACGGAACTAGAACAGAACTAGATCAGAACTAGAACAGAACTAGAACAGAACTAGAACATAACTAGAACAGAACTAGAACAGAACTAGAACACAACTAGAACAGAACTAGAACAGAACTAGAACAGAACTAGAACAGAACTAGAACAGAACTAGAACAGAACTAGAACAGAACTAGAACAGAAATAGAACAGAAATAGAACAGAACTAGAACAGAAATAGAACAGAAATAGAACAGAAATAGAACAGAACTAGAACATAACTAAAACTGAACGATTTACCCTCGTTGCCTTTTCAGCAAACATTTGAATATTTTTCTGTAGACAGAAGACTTCTCAGTGCAACACAAAACATATTTTGTGTCTATGCTGTGTTTTTTCTTTTTTCAAACATTTTACAGAGATTGCATTTTTCAGGATTTTTTTTTGCATTTGTATATTATTTTTTATTTTTATGTTTTTTATAGAAATGTGCCATAAATTAAATTTATATGCGTTAACTTTTTTCCTTTATATTTACGTTCATCTAAGCAGAGCGCCGCTCTCAATGTTTTTGCTGACTTTTGGTGTATCTTTTACAAATGTGTCCCCTTCTAGAGGGTTTGTTAATGTATGTGTGTAAATCGTTGATATATCAGCTTTTTTAAACCGGAACAAGTACAAATACTGTCATTTCCTTTTACAGTGGCATTTAACTTGATGAAGAGAATGTTTTAAAGGTTTTTATGAGGTTTATAAGAAATACAACCTGCGCTAGAAGGCTTTTAGATTCTATTATAGTTAGCGGTTAGTTTGATTTTATTTCCATTCTATTTCTCTTTTTGTCAACTTAAATATTATGCTGCCTATCAAACTGTCAATTTCATTTCGTATTTTTTTCTTTATTTGTCTTATATTCAACCAATTAATCCCTTTTTCCTCATTATTTCCTAGCTCTCTTTAATCACCTAAAAGATTCAAATAATTTTCTTTGAATCAAAGAAATTAGAAACTTACCAACAACTTTAACAAAGCCATATTGTGTTTTAGCTGTCACCGTATTTATTTGACACATATAACGGCCTCGATCTTCCTCTTGGACATTATTGATGTGTAGAAACCATGTACGATGTTTATCATGTTTATCATGTGTAACACTAATGCGGGGATTACGGGTAATTACATGATTGTGGACCGTTAGAATGGCACTCTGTTCGAAATGCATCCACGCCACCTGAAAACAAAAAAAAAAAACATTTGAAGAAAGAAAAGCAAATTAACGTTATATTATTAAGCAGTCAGGTATGAAATAGAAATTTATATATTTATTGCTTATTGAGCAGAAGAAAATTAGGGAAAAAAACTTAATAATTTCTTTCATTAATTTAACATCATTGTAGGAGTTTTTGCCTCATTTATTTATATGTATATATATTTTTATAAATTTTATCACGTAATTTTTGTCTTTTTTGTTATTTGGCAATTTTCCTTAAAAGTTCATTCCTATTAATTTTAAGATGTTTTTTTATTCCACAATTTTGGTAAAAAAAAACTTTTTCCTACTATGACATTAAATGACAAATATGTTATTTTATCTATGAAATAGTTTATTGTGTGTATATATGTATGTGTGTGTATGTATATAAGTGTTGATATGTTGGTGTTGTGAAAGGTGTTGTCTAAGAAAAAGTTTTCTATTGTTGTTATTATTGTTTAAAAAAGGCAGAAATAAGTTACATTGTTCAAATCATCAATTTTGTTGTGAAAGATTAGCAAAAATTGCTGCATAGAGAAAACTTAGTAGTGTAAGAATGAATCATACTCTCATCTATATAGAAAAACTTTATCCTCTATGTCCTCATATGTTGCTCAAAGTTATTGGGTCGTTTTCTGTTGATACGTCTCAATAGAGATAGCAGAAAAAATGTATATTTTACTGTGTAAAGCTAAACTTTTTTTCAACAATTATGTTCTAGTTCAATTCTAGTTCTAGTTCAGTTCTAGTTCAGTTCTAGTTCAGTTCTAGTTCAGTTCTAGTTCAGTTCTAGTTCAGTTCTAGTTCAGTTCTAGTTCAGT
>NC_060950.1:65818784-65822280 GCF_022045245.1 Lucilia cuprina | reverse complement strand
TAGAACTGAACTAGAACTGAACTAGAACTGAACTAGAACTGAACTAGAACTGAACTAGAACTGAAGTAGAACTGAACTAGAACTGAACTAGAACTGAACTAGAACTGGTACTGATAAGTTTATTTTTATTATTTTCTATTTTTTTCCACTTTATGCTAGATAACGTATATGGAGGATGACAAAGTAATTAAGGGTCATAGTTGAAAAGTTAACTTTTTCAGAATTTTTTGTAAAATTTTCATTTTGTATGTTGTTGTTTAGCTGCAATTTTTTTTGTTGTTGTTGTTACAACTCAAGTGTAGTTTTTACTGCCATAAGAGCTGTAATAAAAACCTTTCCATGTTAGAGAAAAGTAAATAAACAAAACTCAATTTTATTCTATGCAGATGACAAATATTTATTTTGATTTAAATAGAAATTTATGTGGTACGAAAATAAAGGTTATTTTTGTGCCATTTCTGTTTTCTTTTTTAGTATTTTTAACGTTTAGTTTTTCTATTTTGTTGCGGGTTATTTAGTTTGAAAACCAAAATACAAAGTCAATTTAGATTTGAGAGAATATATATATATATATATATATATATATATATATCTAAATTATTGTTAAAGAAATAATGAAAAAAGTGTACTATGAGTTTAGGCGAAAGAAATATGCAATATCATTTTTATAGATTTGAATGTTCAAAGGTTAGGTTGCTGTGGTTGATAAATATGTTTTTGAAAAGTTAGATTTTTGGACTAAATAAATTCAATTATTATTTTATACAAAATTATTAATATTTGAATTTTAATTATGGCCTATTTGCTTTACCATCAAGACACACATTGACTTTTCTTTTTAAATTCAATTTAACATTGTTATCCTTTTAAATATTGCTCCTTTACTGTTTGCTGCTTTTCTTTTACAACTCCTTAAACCTTATATTAATATGAAGAAAATCGATTATTATATAATAATTTTTACTTTTGTCTTATTTTCCACCCTTTTATGTAAATTTCTTATACTTCTTTAAATCTGAATATCATTGATTGTGCATCCATAAGTTGTTTTTTTTCGGAGAAGTGATAATATATTCGAAGAAACAACAAAAAGTAAGAATGTATAAAAAATAAAACGCATTTATTTAAATCACATAAAGTTAAACACACATGGCTTTAGAAATTCTGAACAAAAACTTTTCATTTGTGGTCTGAGACATGAAATGTTGCTAGTTGAAAAAGTAGAGAAAAGAAATTAAGGAAAAAACGCATTAAAGTTGAAGAATCCTTTGAAAAGTATAAAAAAAAGTAAAAAATAAATGATTTATGTCCAGTTTCTTGTTAAAAGTGATTTTGTTTGATTTTAAACTAAGGAAGAAAAAAAGCATTGCAAAAGCTAAAGTTTTTCAAAGATATATAAGTTTTGTTTTCCTAAATAACTTTTTCTTAAAAAAATTCTTCATAAACAATTCATCTGAAAGGAGGTTTTTTTCAAAAATAGCTTTTTCATTTAAAATATTTTTGTTAAATAATTATTTTTAAAAAAGTTTGTTTTGTAAAAAAAAATATTATTAAAAAGCTCTTTTTGTAACAAAACTTTTTTATGATTTTTTTTACAGAAAACTCTTTAAAGTTTTTTTATGAAAAACATTTAAAAAGTTTTTTTTTTGTGAAAAACGTTTTTTGTTTAAAAAGTTTTTTTTTCCATAAGAACTTTTTATTATGAAAAGGAACATATTTATTTAAATGCTCTTTTTGTAGAATAGCTTTTTTTTATTAAAAAGCTATTGAAAAAAGCTATGGAAAAAAGCTTTTTATGAAAATATTTTTGAACAAGAAGTTTTTTTTGTTTTATAAAAAAAAGCTCTTTTTGTAAAAAGCTTATTTTCATAAAAAAGCTCTTTTTGCAAAAACAAAATTTTTTGAAAAAGTACTTTTTGTTAAAAAGCTTTTTTATGAAAATATTTTTTTTTGTAAAATATATACTTTATGAAAAAGCTCTCTTTGTACAAGAACTTTTTAATATAAAAAAAGCTTTTTAGCATAAACACATTTTTAAAGTATATTTAGAATAAGACTGTTTAAAAAAAACTATTTTTTAAAAAAGCCTTTTTTATAAAAAGCTCAAGGGCTTTTTTTCTAATCAAGCTTTTCTTATTACAAACCTCTGTCTGTAATTAAGCTTTTTTCATTGCAAAACACATTTCTGTATAAAAGCTTATGAAAAAGCTCTCTTTGTACAAGAACTTTTAACCATAAAAAATCTTTTTTGTATAAAGACATTTTTAAAGTATATTTAGAAAAAACTTAAAAAAAAAATATTTAAAAAAAATACTTTTTTATAAAAAGCTCAAAGGCTCTTTTTCTTATTACAAACCTCATTCTGTAAAAAAGCTTTTTTCATTGAAAGACTCTTTCTTTAAAATAGCTTTTTTATATAAAAGCTCTTTATATAAGAAAAACCTTTTTTTGTAAATATTTTTTAAAAAAATTATCTTATTTTGTAAAAGATATATTTTATGAAAAAGCTCTTTTTTTATAAAATATATTTTTATTCAAAAAAGTTTTTTGTTTGAAAAAGCTCTCTTAGTACAAGAATTTTTTATTATGAGAAATCTTTTTTTGTAAAAAAAAAATAATTTTTAAGTAACTTTGCAAAAAGACTTTTTTAAACTATTTTTGAAAAAAAGCTTTTTTTATAAAAATCTCGTTTTATAGAAAAAAATTTTGTTCAGCTAAAAACCTTTTTAATTTAAATACGAATAAATTTCTTAGGAGTATTGATAAAAATTACTATATCATTGACCATACCCTACCATACTTTTTATGAATTATTTCATTATACTTTACAAACAAACTATAAAAGACAAAGAATATGCAACCAAATATAAGTAACACCCATGTGATATTACTCATGCAGCGTATGCACTAAATAACCCAGTGAAGAATTTATCATTTTTATATATCGTTCAAGAATTTTAAAAATTAAATAAAATTTAGTATTTTTTTCACTATTTGAGATTTTTTCCGGTCCAATTTTTCATAATTTTTAGAACTTTTTTAAAAAAGTTTACTGGGATATTTATATTTAATAAAGTTTTTTCTCATTATTTAATCGGCATAATATCACGTTTTATGAGAATTTTTAATATTACACGTACAACGACTAAACGACTGCAACTTTATACATACAATAGAGAAGAGAAATATGTTAACATAACCGGCAGATCGGGGGTCTAAATACTAAAGTACAAGAAATACAAAAAATTAATATCTACAATTTTTATCCAAATTATGACAAATTATGACAAGAATATGCATTAAGCTACGAACTAGATTATGAAACATACTATAAAGTGAACTTAAGACCCGACTTTTGTGCTAGATTATGGACTAGGCAATAGACTAAAATAATGACTAGACTATGACTAGACTATGACTAGACTATGACTAGACTATGACTAGACTATGACTAGACTATGACTAGACTATGACTAGACTATGACTAGACTATGAC
>NC_060950.1:65816668-65818684 GCF_022045245.1 Lucilia cuprina | reverse complement strand
GTTCTAGTTCAGTTCTAGTTCAGTTCTAGTTCAGTTCTAGTTCAGTTCTAGTTCAGTTCTAGTTCAGTTCTAGTTCAGTTCTAGTTCAGTTCTAGATCAGTTTTAGTTTAGTACTAGTTCAGTTCTAGTTTAGTGCTAGTTAAGTTCTAGTTTAGTTGTAGTTCAACTCTAGTTCAGTTTGATGTTCAAACTTTGAACATCTCCGCAGAAGGATTCTTTCTTTTACTCGTGCTTTTCCTTACACTAGATGATTTGTCATATAAAACAATGAACATAACCAGCCAGCCGCGACACTGACATTTTAACACAAGAGCATGTACCGAGTCACAAATATTGGACCCCCTAAAATAAAGAAACGCTTTTAGTTACAAAGTGAAAAAAATAGTAAGAAAATGATAAAAGCATTGTTACCCAATACTAGAGGAAATATCCTGCAACTGCCATGAACAAAGAGTGTAAAATAAACAACAATTTAACCTCTAAAGAGTTGTATTTTGAAAAAAAAAAAAAAAAACAATTTAAATTGAATCTCTGCATTGAGAACTTAACGGAATAGAGTAGAAAAAGTACGAAGTGCCTTAGGCTTCAACCTAGAGAAAAATTAAGAGGAATAAAATGAAGCACTTTGTGCTTTGTACGTAAGTATGTATAGATACATTCATATAGTTATGTATCTAGATAGCATTGCATTGTAGTGGCCTGCGAAAACGATTGTTTCGGACAAGTCCACTCTTTTTGTAAAGAAAAATAAAAAATAAATATAGAAATATTTTTGAAATGTATGAACACCAGCTATTTAAATTCAGAATAGAATTTGCATTTCAAATACAAAGTTTTATAAAGATTTAAGAATACGTTGGAATTAGTTTTCAAAATTTTTAACAGTAAAATTATTTAAAATTTTTTGACTAATTTCATTTGCTCAAAAAAAAATAGTCTTTTTCCTTGACCAGACTTAGATGTGGTCACACTATTTTTCTTAAAAAAAAAACGAAACAATGTAAATTATTTTCTGATTTTTTACTTACTGCTCTTTGCAACAACATGCAAACTTATTTTCGATTTTGTTTTTTAAGAAGTGATACTTTAGTTTGCTAAAAGAAATGTCCCTACTTCAGCAAAACAAATGACTCCAGTAAAACAGAAAAACTCAGTTCCACAGACACAAAAACATATAAATAAAAAAAAAAAAAACTAAATAAAAAACTTCAACTTTTACATAACGTTGAAAAAAGTTTATTGTAAGCATGACATTAAAAACGGAAGTACACCATTTTATGCATGATGCTTTTTTCAAGTTACTTACAATTGTATACTAACACTACAAAAACACAACTACAATCTCACACCAATAACTTAGCCAGACATTTTCTTACTTCCTCTATGTCTCTCTGTCCCTTTCGCAAAGGGTCATAAACATAACAAGTTTTTTTTCTAAGTTCTAGCCGGTTTAAAGGCGTCTTTTGGATTTTGTTTAAGTAGGTACTCCTCATCCAGACCTGGTGGGCGGCAATGTTTTTCTCAATTATTACACATTGTTTTTAGTCTTTATCCATTTTTCCGGTTTTTTGTTTTTGCTTAAGTTGTCGGACAGTTTTTTTTTAGCACAACCAAAACAACCAGTTAAAATATTGTTTATGTGTTAAAAAAAGGAAGAGCTCAGTTATACTTTGCTTCTTTTTAATCCTTTTTTTGTTTCTTATTTGTAAGTGAAATTAAGAATTTTACAAACAAGATTTATTTAAACAAATGTAGCACAAACATTATCGAATAATAACAGGAAGCTAGAGGTTCAATATATACTAATAAAAAGTTAATTGTAGTTGAAAAGAGCAAGAAAAAAATTTAACTCTTACAGATCAAGTAATAAAATATAACATAATTGACCAAATTTCAAAATATAATGTTAAATAAAACTGAACTAGAACTGAACTAGAACTGAACTAGAACTGAACTAGAACTGAACTAGAACTGAACTAGAACTGAACTAGAACTGAACTAGAACTGAACTAGAAC
>NC_060950.1:65814181-65816568 GCF_022045245.1 Lucilia cuprina | reverse complement strand
ACAGAACTAGAACAGAACTAGAACAGAACTAGAACAGAACTAGAACAGAACTAGAACAGAACTAGAACAGAACTGGAATAGAACTAGAACAGAACTAGAATAAAACTAAAACTGAACTAGTCTGTTACTTACTTTATAGTATTTGGGTTTCAGATCAGTCTGTAGTATATATTGCGAAGAGAATTTCTACCTCCTTGCTCTCATATGTAGAAGTGTTGCAATATTTTTTCCTATATCCTTTGGATTTTTGTTTTTCTTATGCCATAAAAAAGTTTATTAGTTTTCGTTGCAAAAACTTTGGCAGTTTTGTTGATTTTTTACACTTATTGTTTCCTTTTGGCGTTGATACATTTCATAGAAAATAAATAGATAAAAATGACAACAGATTCCCTTGGAACAACATATTGTTGAAACTATAACAAGAGCAACAACTTTAAATAGCAATAGTTATCATATTGACAATCTTGTCTGCTTACTAATTACTTATAGTTAAGTATAATGAAATGTTTAATAAACAAGAGTAACAAAAAATGTCTTAAAACTTAATACTAATCGGTATAATTAGGAAAAGAAGAAGGAAATGGAGAAAAAGAAAGAGAGTAGATTTTTTTGTATAGTTATTCTAGTAAATATTGTAAAAAAGATAAGAAGCATAAAACATAACTAAGAAAATATCCTTAAGGTATGCTTTATGTATATAATTAGTTTGTTTACATTTAAGAAGTAAAAACTGTGAGTGGCAAAAGGAAGAGAATCACAGGAAATTAAAAAGCAAGGTGATTATTTAAAATTGTGGTAAGCGGTGAGAGAAAAAGGGTAAAAGAGCGAGTGGGAGCGATTTAAATGAACACAAGTGTTTTTGTTAATTTGTTTGTTGCAATTAAATTGCTGGTTTATTTTTTAATTTTATTAAATTACCTTTTGCTTAATTTAATTTAACTGTTTAATGCTTGCAAATAACTAATTTTATTTTTAGCAAATAAAATTTTAAAAATTTGCACAAATATTATTATAATATTATAATAATAAATAACTATGAATATACAAATATAATTATATTTTTGTTATGTATTCATTATATTTTACTAAATTAGATTTTTTGCCTACTTCTATAGCCATTATCAAATTAAAATTAATTTGTTTTTTTCTAATAGAAAAGCAGCAAAAAATATTTAAATGTAATCAAATTATTACTGCTACTTATTATTGGGTAAGGGTAAAAGCAATTTCAGTTACATAAATATGAGTAGAAATAAAATGCAATGAAAAGAAAATTTTTTAACACATTTTTAACTTATATAATGTAATACGCAATAAAATTGAAAAAAGTAATAATCAAATAACATGTGAATCCTTTTAAAATCCTATAGTCCTGTAAGAATATTTATTTTGTTATTTATACAAAAATCCAAAAAAAATATATGGCAACATTTTGTATAAATAGTTTCTAGCTTCCATTTGCTCTCATTTCTTTTATTAACAAATACATTTTAGCAAACAAAAAGTATATGCACACATACATATGTATATACACAACCAACTGCTAAATATGTATTTCCATGTATACATGTGTATAAAACTGCACACACTATGTGTGTTTGACTTTTTTAATGTCATCAAAATAATTGAATTTAATAAATTGCCTCATTATGCTGAATTTAGCAAAATGAACATAAAATTTTGTGCATCCCCAAAAACTAACCCAAACAAACAACAAAGTTTAACAATGAGAAAATTAAAATTTATATGAGCAACAGCCAAAAAGTATGCTACACCCATTTGTACCAGAACAGCAGCAGCCTGATCACTGACTATGCAAAACTTTCATACAAACATATATACTTTTTTGTTGCATTTGTTAAGCACAAAAAAATAAAAATAATAAAATGCAAAATGATGATTATTATTACACTTGACCAACAGAAATGTTTAAAGAATGGTAATTTTTCAAGCTTTTTTTCTGTGGCCGCTGGTAGATAAATAGAAAAAAAAAGCGGAAATATACACCCTTATACACAGGAAACGATATGAATATGTCGAAAAACATACACATAAATGCACAAAAATCACCCACATGTTTTAAAGTGCATTTACGTTGTCAGCATTAAAATAACCATTCTTTTATTTGTTTTATTTGTGCAAACACAATGGCCCAAAAAATGAATATTAAAAAAAAACTAAATTAGAACTTAAATAGAACAGAACTAAATTAAAACTAAAACAGAACTAGAATAGAACTAGAACAGAACTAGAACAGAACGAGAACAGAACTAGAACAAAACTAGAACAGAACTAGAACTAGAACAGAACTAGAACAGAACTAGAATAGAACTAGAACAGAACTAGAACAGAACTAGAACAGAACTAGAACAGAACTAGAACAGAAC
>NC_060950.1:65812839-65814081 GCF_022045245.1 Lucilia cuprina | reverse complement strand
GAACTAGAACTGAACTAGAACTGAACTAGAACTGAACTAGAACTGAACTAGAACTGAACTAGAACTGAACTAGAACTGAACTAGAACTGAACTAGAAGTAAACTAGAATTACATTACAACTTTTAAATCCAAGTAAATATTTGAAATTCTCTGCTATTCTCAAATGTATCTAAAATTCAATTTAATCTAATCGAAAGTATATATAAGTACTTAAATAGCTTCCATTTCATATTCCACTCATGAACACCTAATAAAACCTAATAATTTTATCAAGTCTGACCACAATAATTTTATAACTACTACTATTAATCCAAACTGTTTTCAAAATAAACCGCAAAATACTAATTTGTGTGAGATTCAACATAAGCACATTGTAAAGTAATTTTAACTTGATAAAAAATAAATCCAAAATAATTTTTCCCACAAAATAATAATATTTCAAATTTTGCAAAATCTATTACTTTAAAATATATTTAATTTACAAACACTAGACAAAAAATTCATTAAAATAAACTATAAGGATTCAACTTTAATAGTGTTTGGTAAATTTTTCGAAAATAAAAATAATCATGGAGAAACAACAATAAATGTTTAAAATTGTGAATTTTTGTTCACGTTACTCTTAAACATCAGTGGCATACAAGCATGTACTCTAAGGATTTTTTATAGTTTTTTTTTACAACAACACATACCAAACATACCGTTCCATTATACATGCATCACAATTTATAATGTACACAAAATCATTGCAACATGTATACAAAATTAAAACCACGTTAACAAAAAAAGTAAAACACGGCAAAGAACATTAAATGCGTGAAAATTTATAACACAGACTTAACGAACACAAATCTACTACAAGCATGGAAAATGACACACGCACACATACACTGCATACACTTCCAATGAGAGGAAATGAAATGATGTTGCAGGTTTTTTTTCCGAAGTTGTTGTTGTTTTAGTAAATGCGATAGACATGTTGAGGGAACATGCAGTCACTCATTTATGTGAAGAGCTTTACAATGGCATGAAAGTTGAAGAGCTCACAATGTCATTTAGTGATGAGGTGTTAAATTAATGATCTATCATTTAAATGCGCTAAATTAAGGAGAATACCTAAAGAAATAGATAAGATAATCTGTTCTAGTTCTGTTCTAGTTCTGTTCTAGTTCTGTTCTAGTTCTGTTCTAGTTCTGTTCTAGTTCTGTTCTAGTTCTGTTCTAGTTCTGTTCTAGTTCTGTT
>NC_060950.1:65798369-65812739 GCF_022045245.1 Lucilia cuprina | reverse complement strand
TAGACTATGACTAGACTATGACTAGACTATGACTAGACTATGACTAGACTATGACTAGACTATGACTAGACTATGACTAGACTATGACTAGACTATGACTACACTATTCATTATTTGTTCAAACAGAACTAACGGGTAATGAAACACCATTCAATGTACATGTCTGTGTGGTGAGATCAATAACACATGGCACCTCAAAAACCCCAAAGTAGGAAATTAAATTATTTTTATAAGAAAAAGTAAATAAATGGGGTGGAGAAAAAAGTGGCATAAAGTAAATATGAAATTGATATTAATTCTAGAAATTTTCTCTATAAAATATTATCTTTATAATGAAAATATTAATATAGAATATCTACTCTTTTTGCTTTAAGTTCCTCCCAATATCGATGATTCGCTGACCTCAAGTGATGTAATTGTGCGTGAAGGTGATAATGTTACCCTAAGATGTAAAGCGAAAGGTAGTCCTGAACCCTCGATACGTTGGAAACGAGATGATGGTCTAAGAATTGTTGTAAATAAATCATTAGATGGTGAGCTTTAAAAAGAAAAATGAAAACTAAAGTCGTTTATTTGATTTAAAATTTTTTGATGCAAAATTTTCAGTACCCGAAGTTGAAGGTGATACCTTGGAATTGGAACGTATATCTCGTTTACATATGGGTGCCTATTTATGTATAGCTACCAATGGTGTACCGCCCAGTGTCTCGAAACGTATTAAAGTCAGTGTGGATTGTAAGTAAAATTAACAATTAATTTAAAGTACAATTAAAATAATTAAACTATGACTTTAAGCTACTTAGGAAATCTTATATATGTAAAAAAGACTAATTGATGGAAATACTTGTTTTTATATTTTTTATTGTTTTAGTTTCTCCCATGGTCTCAATACCCCATCAATTGGTGGGCATACCCATGTATTTCAATGTAACCTTAGAATGTTTCATAGAAGCAAATCCAACGTCTCTCAATTATTGGACAAGAGAAAACGAACAAATGATAACAGATTCTTCGAAATACAAGTGAGTGTTGTATATACATATACATATATTTTTGTTGTTTTTGTAAAGAGTGAAATTCATAAAAAAAAATCAAAATAACTTGCAGCTAAATCATTTTATAGGAATTAATACTCAATTTTATAGAAAAGAGCATCATCTATGAGAGTGAATTCCCTGTTTAAGAAATCTATTTGCGTTTTAAAGTAAAGCTAAAAACAATTTAAATTTATACATATTTCTTTAACCCTAAATGGCAAAGAAAATTTTTATAAAACAAGTAAAAAATTATAGTTGGGCGAGGCCGACTATATAATGCCCTACATTTTTTACAAAAATATAATGTAATTTAGTTGTCATAATAAAGCATTTAAGTTATTAATTTCATTGAATTATCTCAAAAATTGCGAACTGTACTTTGATTACAAATTTTACAAGCCCTTTTTGGCGGGTTCAGTTGTATGGGGGCTAGAAGATACCAATGTTAACCATTTTCAATAGGCTTCGTCCAATAGAAGATCATGTACCAAATTTCATTAAATTATTTTCAAAATTGCGCCCTGTCGTTGATTACAAGGTTTACATTTTACACGAACGGACATAGGTAAATCGACTCAGGAAATGGTTCATTGCCGATTGGTATACTTTAAGGTAGGTAAAGGACCAATATTATTGTGCGTTACAAACATCAGCAAAAATCCAATATATCCTCCCCACTAAAGTAGTGTAGGGTATAAATATTCTGGACTGTAGTCCAGTCTTGTTTAAGAAAATTTTTCTATGACAAAAGTTGGGACTTTAGTCTGAACTATGGTTGGGGCTATAGTCGGATCTTTAGTCTGGACTATAGTCAGGACTTTTGTCTGGAATATGGTCTGGCCTATAGTCGGTACTTTAGTCTGAACTATTATCGGTGCTATAGTCGGGATTATAGTCAGGAATTTTGTCCGGACTATAGTCGGGTCTATAGCGTATTATTTACTATAATCTGGTATATAGTTTCGGTATAGTTTGGACAATAATCTGAATTCAGACTGGACTATATGACGGATTAAAATATGGATTATATTTCTGTCTAGAATCTGAACTACATTCTGTGATATAGTATGGGTATAGTCTATCTTATATTCAGGTCTAAAGTCTGGTCTATAGTCTGGCCTATGACGGATTAAAATATGGAATATTTCCATATTCGACTGTGCCGAATCTTATATACCCTTTCACCAAGTATGTTTTAAAAAAAAACAGTTTTTATTAATTTTGTATCTCTGCACACATGTCACACATAACATACACACAAACAAATATAAACTGCAGCAGAAAGATATATTAACCGTTGTACTGTAATACCACCGTCAAACTGTATTACCACCCTCAAACAAATATGAGTTGTATTACCAACATATTACTGCTTTATCTTCTTGTTCGTGTTATACCCTTCACCTTCGTGAGAACAGAACAGCAACCAAACATACAAAAAAAATACACAGCTGAATAAAACCAAATACATCTCTACACGTACATGTACATCTTTATCCAATTCACAGTGTTGTTGTAGCTTTTTTAACAAAGCATGAAAAAAATGCTGATTTTAAATAGCGATCTTCTCGAAAGCATGTCTAACTGAATTGTCTGGGGACCACTAAAAACTGATTTCAATAGACAGACAGACGGACATGGCCTATAGTCTGGTCTATAATCTGGGCTATGACGGATTAAAATATGGATTATATTCTGGTCTATAATCTGAACTTTACTCTGTGCTTTAGTATAGTCTGTCTATAGTCTGGTCTATATTCTGATCTAAAATCTGGTCTATAGTCTGGCCTATAGCCTGCTGTATAGGCTGGCCTATAGTCTGATCTGTAGTCTGGTCTAAAGTGTGGATTATACTCTGGACTATATAATGGTTATGGTGTTGAATATATTCTGGTATATCTTTTGGATTATAGTACCGCAGTATGGGTTCATTCTAATCTATAATCTGGCCTATAGTCTGGTCTATAGTCTGATATTTAGTCTGATATTTAGTCTGGTCTAGAGTCAGGCCTTCAGTTTGGATCTTTAGTCTGGTATATCTTTTGGATTATAGTTTGCAATATAATATGGAAAATAATCAGTAATTAAGTCTGGACTATAGTCTGAAATTTAGTAGGAGTACAGTGTAGACTAAACTGGGAACTATAAACTATATTCTGGTTGATAGTCTGGCCTTTAGTTTGGTATTATTGTCTGGAGTATAGGATGGTAGGGCTATAGTCTGAACTACAGTCTGGACTATAGGTTGGATTATATATCATAGAGATCTATAGTATGGACTATAGTCTAGAATACATTCTTGATTCTAATCCGGAATATAGTCTGGTCTATAGTCTCGACTATATTTGAAACTATTGTATAGACTATAGTTTGGACTATATAGTATTATACCATTCCGGATACATTGGACAGTTAATGGTTTAAGCAAAAGCTAATGAATGACTTGAAACTTGTACTAGTATATTTTTGTTAATACTCAACTTTCATTATCTCTTTTGAAAGGCGAGCTTTAAATATATTTAATTTCAACAGTCTTGATAATGTGCTTTAAACCACAACAACTGCAGTGAGTACGTGGAAAATAAAAAGGGGAAAAATAATTATAAAAACACAATAATATCTATAATGTTTATAAAATATCTATGGCCGCTACTATTATCAGTCCAACCCAAAACACAGGCTGATCTAAAAAATGATGTAAATACAAGGGTGAAAAATTCCATATTAAAATCTATAGACTTTACTGTTAATCCCTGTGAAGACTTCTATACTTTTGCCTGTGGAAATTATGCTGAGCAACATCGAACAAAATACTATAAGGAAATATCCGGCTTAATGGATTTTCAATATAATAAATATATTATAAATATGATAGAATCTTGCTATCAACATGATTATCAAGTAACGGATCATTGTCAGTCGTTTATTGAAAAGGCGAGAGTGTATTGGAAGGCCTGTCGGAGAGAAGTTAGAAGAGATCTTCCAAAATATTTCAAGGATATTAAACCAGGTCCACAATTAAATTGGCCCATATGGGAGAAAACAACTAACACATGGTCGCAGGCAACTTATGATGTCTGGATGTTATTAGGGAAGTTGCAGTCCTATGGTTTAAATAATGTCTTGATTAATCATGAGATTTCGGTGGATAGAAATAAAGAATTTAGCATAACCTTAGAACCAGCTTACAGTGAGGAAAATAGTACCTTACCAGACTTAAATATTTTAGAGTTTTTACTAATGGCTCTAGAAGTTTCTAAACCTAAACATATATTACATAATTTAAGAAAATCTGATGAACTGTTGCTTGATATTTTGAATCAATTTGTTGAGGAAGCTGATGAAATGCTGGACATTACTTATGAAGATTTAAAGTTACTATATCCAAAACTTAATTTAGATGTATATCTTCAGGAACTTTTAAATATAGAATTAAATGCAAACACTTCAATTATCATAATAAATCCAAAATATTTTCAATATTTAAACGATAATATGTGGCAGAAACTACAAACGCCCAATTGGTGCAACTATTTGATGATGAAATTTCTTTACTATTTGGTCGTAGACAGTACAAATGATTTCACCGCTTTGGATTGTGTAAAAGATCTGAGAAATAAAATGGATTTAGCAGTGAATTTTTTGTTTTATAATGAAAACTATGCCTTCAAAGCTCAACTCTATAATGAAGCTGTCAATGAAATTTTTGTAAATATAAAAGATCGATTTAAAAGATTATTCACAAACAATCGCTTAAATCTGACCGAGACACAAGTTCAATTTCTTCAACATAAATTACAAAATTTGCGCCTAAATATAGGAAATCTACCCGATGATGTAACATTTGATAAAATTGAAACGTTTTATGAAAATCTACCACAATTACATGATAAAAATTACTATAAAAATCACTTACTCTTGTTAAAACATCGTTTTCAAAAGTCTCTTCATTATGCGCCTACGCAGAGTTATTTCATTGTGAACGACAATCGTATGGGTAGTACATCGGGCGCGTTTTATGTGATCAAACAAAATATGATCGTTTTACCATTCGGCAGTCTAGCGTATCCACTATTCGATGCTAAATATAACGATGACTACAAGTATTCACTTTTGGGTTTTATATTAGCTCATGAGTTTACACATGCCTTCGATACCACTGGTTTAAATTTTGATGGCATGAGCGAGCTAATAAACGAAGACGGTTCTGATATATTGGAAAATATGAATTATCGAAAATCTCTAGTCTGCCTGCAGTCACAACTACCCACCGATAGTATAGACGAACGTATAGCGGATATTGTTGGCATGGATGTTATATTTAAAATTTTCACAGAAAATAACCAAAATCTCATTCCTGTTAATCAATTCAAATATTTCTACTTAAATATGGCTCAGTTCTTTTGCGGTAAAAGTAATATTAAGTTTGTAGAACATGATAGTGATGCTCAGCGTTTGAATCAGATTGTCATGAATTCAGAAGGATTCGCGTATGCTTTCAAATGTCATCGAAATAGTAAAATGCATCCAAGTAGAAAGTGTCGTGTGTATTAAATTTTTATATTATAGATTTAAGTAATTTTACAAAATAATTGTAAATATAAATAAATGTTAAACCTTTAGTAAAGATTAAGATTTTATTTGGTACGGCTGAACTGGAAATGCAAATATTCTAACTAACTAACTAATTAACTAACTAACTAACTAACTAACTAACTAACTAACTAACTAACTAACTAACTAACTAACTAACTAACTAACTAACTAACTAACTAACTAACTAACTAACTAACTAACTAACTAACTAACTAACTAACTAACTAACTAACTAACTAACTAACTAACTAACTAACTAACTAACTAACTAACTAACTAACTAACTAACTAACTAACTAACTAACTATCTAACTAACTAACTAACTAACTAACTAACTAACTAACTAACTAACTAAGTGACTGTCTGACTGACTAACTAAGCTAGTCTAGTATATAGTTAAGTCTACAGTCTAGTCTGCAATCTAGTCTACAGTCTAGTACATAGCCTTGTCACCAATCTAGTCTACAACTAGTCTATAATATAGTATATAGTCTAGTCTATACTCTAGTCTCTGTTTTTGCGTATAGTCTAGTCTATTGTCCAGTCTATAGTCCTGTCTATAGTCAAGTATAAATTTTAGTATATATTCCAGTCTATAGTCCAGTCTATAGTCTAGTCTATAGTCTAGTCTATAGTCTAGTCTATAGTCTAGTCTATAGTCTAGTCTATAGTCTAGTCTATAGTCTAGTCTATAGTCTAGTCTATAGTCTAGTCTATAGTCTAGTCTATAGTCTAGTCTATAGTCTAGTCTATAGTCTAGTCTATAGTCTAGTCTATAGTCTAGTCTATAGTCTAGTCTATAGTCTACTCTAAAGTCTAGTCTATAGTCTGGTCTATAGTCTAGTCTATAGTCTTGTCTATAGTCTAGTCTATAGTCTTGTCTATAGTCTAGTCTATAGCATATTATAGCGACTATAGTATATGTAGTCAAGACTCTTTAGTTTCGGTAGTCGAAAGACTAAAGTGAGAAGTTCAGAGACTGTAGTCAAGAGACATTAGGTTGTATATTGTTTATAATCTTTCAAGTCAAAAGACTATAGTTTATTTAGGCGAAAAACTATTGTCAGTAGAAATAAGAGACTATATTCTCCTTAGTAAATACAACATAGTTTCTATAATCAAAGAACTATGAGCAAAAAGCTTTATTATTTCCAGTGAAGAAAATATAGTCGATAGTTTTTTCTTTGAGAAACAATACGATTATTTAGTCTCTCTGATCAAGTAGTCTCTCTTAAAATTTATTAATTTTTTTTTTACAAAAATTTTGTTGTTGTAAACACTTTTTTTAAATAATTTTGTTGTGATAAAGATGCTGAATATTTCTTTCGAGGGTTGAAAATGAATTTTATATTCTGTTTAATCTGTTTTTATGTTTTGTGTCTTGATAAATCGAAATTTGATTATCTCTTCAAAAGCTGTGTACAATTTAACAGTTTTAAAAAAGTATTTAAACCTGCAACAAGTACGGCGAGAAAAATGACTTTACAGCTTTTATGGACACTTATGCTAGCAGTACTAAGCGTTCAGATTAAAGCCCAATCTACACAAAATGATATAAATATATTGATTGAAAATACCATTTTATCGTCTATAGATGAAACCATTAAACCGTGTGAGGATTTTTATGCCCATGCCTGTGGCAAGTATGCGGAGCAACACTCATCAGAGGATTATAAGGAAATAACCACTTTATTGGATTTACAATATAATAAATTTATTTTACAACTATTTGATGCAGTGTATCGGGACTATCAACAAGATTCTGATAAATCTGATACATTTATAGCGAAAACATTGGCTTATTTTCATTCGTGTCGCAGAGAAACTAAAAGAAATTTAACAAAATACTTTGAACATATTGAACCAGGACCACAGCTTAATTGGCCCTTATGGGAGGAGTTAAGAAATAACGCTACTAAACCTTTTCTATGGGCCGATGAGCAATCATTTGATATGTGGACTCTATTGGGCACATTACAGTCTTACGGTTTAAATAATGTCTTGATAAATCAACAAATTTTAGTAAAGAAAAATGGTGATTTAGAAATAATGCTAGAACCTGCATATCGAGAGAATAATTCGACTTTACCGGACTTGAAGATGTTAGCTGTTTTATTAATGGGTCTGGGAGTAGCGCAACCTAAAATGTTTTTATTAAATCTTTTACAAACCAATAAGATTTTGGTGGATATTTTGGAAAGTTGTGAAGAGCACAAAGGGAATGTTCAACAATTGACTTATAAGGATTTGAAATCACAATTTGAAAATCTAAATTTAAGTTCATTTGTCAAGGAACTAGTTAACCGAGAATTATCGGCAGATACTGTAATTATATTAAGAAATCCCCAGTATTTTCAAAACTTAAATGAAAAGCAAAATGTAAAAAAATCTGATTGGTGTAATTATTTAATGTTAAAATTTCTTCATTTTTTGGCTTTGGATAGTACAGCTACTTTCAAAAGTTTGGATTGTATTAAGGATTTAAGAAATAAAATGGATTTAGCGGTAAATTATCTATTTTATCAACACAACTATGGTCACAAAGCTGATCTCTATAAACCCATTATTCTGGAAGTATTTCAAAACATAAAAGCGAAATTTCAAAAACTATTCCTAGAAAATCATTTAAATTTAACTTTACAACAACAACAATTTCTACAAGAAAAGTTGCAATATGTTAAGCTAAATATAGGAAACTTACCGCAAGACGTAACATTTATTAAAATTGAAAAATTTTATGAAAATTTGCCAACATTGGATATAACAAATTACTATAAAAATCATCTTCTCCTACTGAAACATGGTCATCAAAACACCCTCCATTATAAACCAAATCAAACGCACCACCACTATTCTAGAGGTGCTTTAGGCAGTAGGCCAGCAGCATTTTATGTTGCCCAACAAAACATGATCGTATTACCCTTTAGCAGTCTACGTTATCCACTTTTCGATATACACTATCATGATGTCTACAAATATTCTCATTTAGGTTTTATAATGGCTCATGAGTTGTCGCACAGTTTCGATACATTTGGTCTTAATTATGATAGTAAAGGAGAATTTGTAAAATCTCCACATCATATATTGGCCAATGAAAATTTTCTCGCCGCCCTAGAATGTTTGCAGTCTCAACTTTTTACCAATAGTATAGATGAACGTATAGCGGATATTATTGCCATAGACATCAGTTATGATCTACATGAAACTAAACTAAATAAAGATACTCCAGCAGATGTACGTACTAGTTGGAATAAATATTTCTACTTAAATTTGGCGCAGTTTTTTTGTGGTAAAAACGATATAAAATTTATTGATCACGACACAGATGCACTACTCGAAATGCAGCAACACATCCCTTAACTAGAACTAGAACCGAACTAGAACTGAACTAGAACTGAACTAGAACTGAACTAGAACTGAACTAGAACTGAACTAGAACTGAACTAGAACTGAACTAGAACTGAACTAGAACTGAACTAGAACTGAACTAGAACTGAACTAGAACTGAACTAGAACTGAACTAGAACTGAACTAGAACTGAACTAGAACTGAACTAGAACTGAACTAGAACTGAACTAGAACTGAACTAGAACTGAACTAGAACTGAACTAGAACTGAACTAGAACTGAACTAGAACTGAACTAGAACTGAACTAGAACTGAACTAGAACTGAACTAGAACTGAACTAGAACTGAACTAGAACTGAACTAGAACTGAACTAGAACTGAACTAGAACTGAACTAGAACTGAACTAGAACTGAACTAGAACTGAAACTAGAACTGAACTAGAACTGAACTAGAACTGAACTAGAACTGAACTAGAACTGAACTAGAACTGAACTAGAACTGAACTAGAACTGAACTAGAACTGAACTAGAACTGAACTAGAACTGAACTAGAACTGAACTAGAACTGAACTAGAAATGAACTAGAACTGAACTAGAACTGAACTAGAACTGAACTAGAACTGAACTAGAACTGAACTAGAACTGAACTAGAACTGAACTAGAACTGAACTAGAACTGAACTAGAACTGAACTAGAACTGAACTAGAACTGAACTAGAACTGAACTAGAACTGAACTAGAACTGAACTAGAACTGAACTAGAACTGAACTAGAACTGAACTAGAACTGAACTAGAACTGAACTAGAAACTGAACTAGAACTGAACTAGAACTGAACTAGAACTGAACTAGAACTGAACTAGAACTGAACTAGAACTGAACTAGAACTGAACTAGAACTGAACTAGAACTGAACTAGAAATGAACTAGAACTGAACTAGAACTGAACTAGAACTGAACTAGAACTGAACTAGAACTGAACTAGAACTGAACTAGAACTGAACTAGAACTGAACTAGAACTGAACTAGAACTGAACTAGAACTGAACTAGAACTGAACTAGAACTGAACTAGAACTGAACTAGAACTGAACTAGAACTGAACTAGAACTGAACTAGAACTGAACTAGAACTGAACTAGAACTGAACTAGAACTGAACTAGAACTGAACTAGAACTGAACTAGAACTGAACTAGAACTGAACTAGAACTGAACTAGAACTGAACTAGAACTGAACTAGAACTGAACTAGAACTGAACTAGAACTGAACTAGAACTGAACTAGAACTGAACTAGAACTGAACTAGAACTGAACTAGAACTGAACTAGAACTGAACTAGAACTGAACTAGAACTGAACTAGAACTGAACTAGAACTGAACTAGAACTGAACTAGAACTGAACTAGAACTGAACTAGAACTCATCTAGAACTGACGCTCATTATTAAACTACGATTATAGCTATGAACTTATATTGAAGCTCTATTTAGAATATCACGGCATATGACTTTAAATTTGGTTTATACAAATACTAGACTATAGACTAGACTATAGACTAGATTATAAACTCGACTATAGACTAGAATATAGACTAGATTATAGACTCGACTATAGACTAGAATATAGACTAGACTATAGACTAGACTAGACTAGACTATAGACTAGACTATAGACTAGATATAGACTAGACTATAAACTAGGCTATAGACTAGACTATAGACTAGAGTATAGACTAGACTATAGACTAGACTATAGACTAGACTATAGACTAGACTATAGACTAGACTATAGACTAGACTATAGACTAGACTATAGACTAGACTATAGACTAGACTATAGGCTAGACTATAGACTAGACTATAGACTAGACTATAGACTAGACTATAGACTAGACTATAGACTAGACTATAGACTAGACTATAGACTAGACTATAGACTAGACTATAGACTAGACTATAGACTAGACTATAGACTAGACTATAGACTAGACTATAGACTAGACTATAGACTAGACTATAGACTAGGAATAGACTAGACTATAGACTAGACTATAGACTAGACTATAGACTAGACTATAGACTAGACTATAGACTAGACTATAGACTAGACTATAGACTAGACTATAGACTAGACTATAGACTAGACTATAGACTAGACTATAGACTAGACTATAGACTAGACTATAGACTAGACTATAGACTAGACTATAGACTAGACTATAGACTAGACTATAGACTAGACTATAGACTAGACTATAGACTAGACTATAGACTAGACTATAGACTAGACTATAGACTAGACTATAGACTAGACTATAGACTTAGACTATAGACTAGACTATAGACTAGACTATAGACTAGACTATAGACTAGACTATAGACTAGACTATAGACTAGACTATAGACTAGACTATAGACTAGACTATAGACTAGACTATAGACTAGACTATAGACTAGACTATAGACTAGACTATAGACTAGACTATAGACTAGACTATAGACTAGACTATAGACTAGACTATAGACTAGACTATAGACTAGACTATAGACTAGACTATAGACTAGGCTATAGACTAGACTAGACTATAGACTAGACTATAGACTAGACTATAGACTAGACTATAAACTAGACTATAGACTAAGTAGTACTGAATTAAAAATTTTTCATCTCTTGGTTAATTTCCTATAGGGGATATTATATTCGATATTTCTTGCTCTATATGTTGTCTATATATGTATATGTTCTTAAAAAAATATATTCTTATCTCTATACGACAGCTAGCATATGTACACCAATATTAGTTTGACTTATTAAAATAGTGATATTTTTAGATTCAGTGTTTCCAGTTGCAAAAAAAAGAACGAAAACTATGAAATCGCTCTACATAAATCTCATAAAATTTATATTATTACAACAATTTTGTTGTTTAACAAAATGTTTTAAAGGACCTTGTGAAGATTTCTACGAATATGCCTGCAGTAACTATAGTCGTGAAAACCCAGATGAGAGTTACAAGGAAATAACACAAAAATTGGATAATAACTTTAATAAAAAATTGTTGGAATATATGAACAAGCAAACCTATATACCGGGTAAACAAACATTTTGTGATAAAATGCAATTGTACTGGGTGTCATGTAAGAATGAAACACAAAGAGATTTGAAGAAATATTTTGACGACCTAAGACCGGGTGATCAATTAGATTGGCCCTTATTGGCATATAAGAAACGGTGGTTGACAGCAAATGAAACCTTTGATTTTTGGTCTTTGTTGGGTCAAATGCAGTCATATGGCTTAAGTAATGTTATAGTAAAGCATGAAATTGTAAGAAATAAGGAAGGTTTATTACATATCTGGCTAGCACCAGCTATAGCAGATGATGAAGAGGGCAAACTACCCGATAAAAAAGTGTTGCAGATATTGTTAAAAACTTTAGGCATAGAGCGTCATGAGCAGATAATACAAGGGCTTTATAATTTTTATGTAAAATTAAAAAATATGAGAGGAAAATTTGATTTAAGTGCAAATCAGATAAAAGATATAAGTTTGGCAAGTATAGATATTAACCATCCTTTGCTTAATATTAAATTATTTGTGGAAAATTTGTTGGGTCCTGAAGTTAATAACATTTCAGTTATTACCATAGAAAATCCAGAATATTTTAAATTCATAAATCGTCAATCGTGGTCACCTAAGGAACTAGAACATTTATGCAATTATTTAATGCTACAATTCCTTTACTATTTAGCCAAAGATGGCGCTACAGACTTTACACCCATTGCCTGTATAAAGGATTTAAGAAGAAAATTTGATTTGGCAGTAAATTTCTCTTATTATCATAACTTCTATCAAAAGGACGAAACTAAATTCTCAAAAGCTCTTGCTAAGCTAACTCAACAACTTAAAGTTACGATGAAAAAATATTTCGAAAAGAATTTCCTAAAACTCAATTGTGAAGAGATAATATTTTTGGAAACTAAATTAAAAGAAATTCAAATAAATATCGGTAATTTACCGGCCGATAAAAGTTTTTACGCCATAGAAAACTTTTATCAGGATATATCTAATCTGTTCAAAGATAACTATTTTAAAAATCATTTGCTGCTATTAAAACATCGTTTCAGTAAATCGTTGCTATATAAACAAAATCAAACACACTTCATAGTCGGCGATAATCATATGGGCTCTGTGTCCTTACCGTTCTATGTGCTCCAACAGAATATGGTAGTCATACCATTTGGCACTTTACAATTACCTTTATATCATTATAATCAAACGCCTCTAGAACAACTATCCCTATTGGGTTTTGTTTTGGCACATGAACTAGCCCATGCTTTCGATACTACTGGTCTATATTTTGATCAGTATGGTTTGCCATTGGATCCGCCTTCAGACATTATGAATCATGAAAATTTTACAAAAGCTCTTAATTGCATGCAAATGCAAAATTTTACAGAAACCATAGATGAGCGTATTGCCGATCTATTTGCAGTACGTGTAGTTTACCGCATCTATTATGAAAATTATTCGCATGATAATTACACACAGTGGAGAAAAGATTTCTTTGTGAATATGGCTCAGTTTTTCTGTGGCAAAGATAACATACAGTTCATAGATCATGATTCAGATGCACAGCGTTTGCAGATAATAGTAAAGAATTTTCGACCATTTGCAAGGGCATATGATTGTCCAGAGACAAGTCTCATGCATGCGAAACCAAAATGTCGTCTTTATTAGAAATGATTATATCAATCAAATGAGAATGGCTTAGAAGCATATGTTGCAAAATACATTTAAGAGAAATACATAGAAATGAACAAAATTACTTGTAATTTTGGTTGGATTAACTGAGTACTTGAGACAGTAGAACTTGGTTGCTTTATTCGTAGTAAAATTGTTGTTAAATATATTTAAAAAAACAAAATGGACATTGCTATCTTTGCTGCTATACACAACACTATAAGGATACATACATACATACGTAATATTTTAGCTCAAAACTGTGTAAATCAATAAAAAATAAAAATAAGTAAAATATTTCTATGAAAAATTATTTTTTTTTTAAAGAAAAATATATTGCAGACTATAGGCTAGACTATAGTATGGACCAGACTATTGACTAGAATATAGATTAGACTATAGATAGGTCTATAAACTAAACTATAGACTATACTATAGACTAGACTATAGGCTAGACTATAGACTAGACTATAGACTCGACTATAGACTAGACAATAGACTAGACTATATACTAGACAATAGACTAGACTATAGACTAGACTATAGACTAGACTGTAGACTAGGCTATAGGCTAGACTATAGACTAGGCTATAGGCTAGACTATAGACTAGACTATAGACTAGACTATAGACTAGACTATAGACTAGACTATAGA
>NC_060950.1:65780498-65798269 GCF_022045245.1 Lucilia cuprina | reverse complement strand
CTATGACTAGACTATGACTAGACTATGACTAGACTATGACTAGACTATGACTAGACTATGACTAGACTATGACTAGACTATGACTAGACTATGACTAGACTATGAACAGACTATGACTGGGACAAACTTTTTATAGCCCACTGTGCATGGTTTATTTGTATTGATAATTGATTTGTATACATATGCAAGTATTATTGTTGTGTTTATTTAATATATCTGCACAATTATTGTTATCGCTGAACCCTGCTGATAGAGAGACCTATTTGGTTTAATTTCAAAAAATAAGCAGTTCTATTTTAAAACCGTTACTTAAAGCACGTCAAAAGACATGAAAGCGTTAAATAAAATTTTAACAAAATTATTACTAATTTTAATAAATTTGATAATAATAAAACTCAAACAAGCAAATTCAGATGAAGTTTTCCCATCACCCTGTAAGAATTTTTATGAATATGTCTGCAGTAACTATAGCCAGCAGAATCCGAATCCAAACTATAGTGAAATAACACAACAATTGAATTACCAATTTAATGAAAAGTTGATGCAACTATTAGACAGAGAAATACAAAAACAAGATTATGATTCTAGAGTACAGACCTTTTATGATCAAATGCAAATGTACTTTGAGTCATGTAAGAAAGAAATGCAAAGAGATTTGAGAAAATATCTAAAGGAAATAAAGCCAAGCGATAATTTAAATTGGCCTTTGTTGGATGCCAAAGAACAATGGCTGGAGACAGCTAAAACAGCTAGTTCTTGGTATATTTTTAGATATTACAAAACATCGTTTAAAACATTTGATTTCTGGTCTTTATTGGGAGAAATGCAGTCTTATGGTCTTAATAACGTAATAGTTTATCATCAAATCATAAGAAATGAAGACAATTCACTAAGTATATGGCTGGCACCTGCACTACTAGAAGAAGGAGGCATTCTGCCTGATAATGCTATCCTTAAAGTATTGCTAATGTCTTTAGGTCTACAGGATGCAGAAACAATAATACAGCAGCTAAATGTTACCGATTTAAAATGGCAAAATATTTTAGAAAGTAATGCTGTACAATCCTCCAAAACCCAGGTCACAACTCTTAATAATTTAGAGGTACTTTATCCCAAACTTAATCTAAAAATCTATCTTGAAAATCTCTTGGGTTCAGAGATAAATAAACTTTCGGATATCAATATAGAAAATACAAAATATTTTGAATATCTAAATCAAAAGCAATGGACTAACCAGGAGCTGGAACATTTGTGTAATTATTTAATGATGAAATTCCTGTTTTATTTGGCTGAAGATAGTACAAACGATTTTAACTCTCGGGAGTGTATAAAGGATTTAAGACATAAATTTGATTTGGCTGTTAACTATTTTGCTTACCGTCTTTTCTTTAAAAGAGAAGCTGATAATTTTAATGAGGCCCTAAACAACTTGGAGAGACAAATCAAAGATATTATGGCAAAATATTTTGAAGAAAATCATTTAAATCTGACCAGAAAGCAAATTATATATTTAAAATGTAAATTATATAAAATTGATATAAATAATGGTAATTTACCTAGGATTTTTAACCTCAAATCTATACAAAATTTCTACAAGGATTTGGCGGATTTGGATAAAAGTAATTATTATAAAAATCATTTGTTGCTATTGAAACATCGTTTCCGAAAATCTTTATCTAATGCTGAAACTCAAACACATTACATAGTGACAGACAATCGTATGGGTGGTGTTTCCTCACCGTTTTATGTGCCTCAACAGAATATGGTAGTAGTACCATTTGGTAGCTTTCAATTGCCCCTATTCAACTATAGCCAAACGCCTCTGCAACAGTTATCACTTTTCGGTTTTGTTTTGGCTCATGAACTAACACATGCATTTGATACAACCGGCCTTAATTATAATAAACATGGATTTCCTCTGTCTTCTCCCTCAGATATAATGGATCATGCTAATTTCTCCAACGCCTTAGAATGTATGCAACACCAACAGCCGACAGTAGAAATTGATGAACGTATTGCTGATCTTTTTGCCATCAGAGTGGTCTATCGTACATATTTAGAATATTATGCTAAAAATAATGAAGAAGATTGGCAACAAGATTTCTTTAAGAATTTAGCTCAATTTTTTTGTGGCAAAGGCAATATAAATTTTATAGATCATGATACGGATGTCATACGTTTGCAGCAAATTTTAATGAATTTTCAACCATTCTCGGAGGCCTTTGGTTGTCTGGCAAATAGTCCTATGAATTCTAAAACTAAATGCAGACTTTATTAAGAAACTCTATTGTTAGTGTTACGATGTACATCAATTTAGTTTTTAGATTACATAAAACATGTCAATGGTTTGACAAAGGTTAATTTAATTTCTTATAAAAATGATTTAGTTTTATTGAATGTAATTTCATTTCAGGGCCTGTTTCTCTTATGCTGTTCCTTAAAAAAAATATTTCACATGCTTCTCTACATTAGGTCTATACGTAATATTTGTTATATCTATAAATCATTAACACTTATACGTACAGGTGCCAAATCTTGGGCAAAACTAAGAACAGTGAACTGAACTAGAACTGAACTAGAACTGAACTAGAACTGAACTAGAACTGAACTAGAACTGAACTAGAACTGAACTAGAACTGAACTAGAACTGAACTAGAACTGAACTAGAACTGAACTAGAACTGAACTAGAACTGAACTAGAACTGAACTAGAACTAGAACTGAACTGAACCAGAACTGAATGAGAACAAAAAAAACCGGTTTATTTTTCTAGTAAATGGCGCTGCCTCAATAATTTCAATTTATTTTTTTTTTTATAAATTCTGGCGCTTGTATTCATAAATAATTTACAATACTATTGCATTCTCCTATCAGCCATTCTTATCGCTGACCCCAAGAGAAATGCATATATTCCATTTAGTTCAAATTGAAATTTAAATCTTAAAGCACGCGTTAAAATGAAAGCTTTAAACATATTTTTCATTAAATTAATAATTTGCCTAATTTTAAAATGTGCCAAATCAGCTGATGATCCCATGGATCCCTGTGAGAATTTCTACAAATACGCCTGTAGTAATTATAGTCAGCTGAATCCTGATCCCAACTATAGCGAAATAACACAAAAATTGGATTATGAAATAAATAAAAAGTTATGGCAAATATTAAATAAGAAAAGTCGTAAACCGTTTGATGACACTAATATACAAACACTTTATGAGAAAATGCTTATATACTTTGATGCATGTGAAAGTGAAACACGGAGAAATTTACGAAAATATTTTAATGAAATCAAACCGAGCAACAATTTAAATTTGCCTTTATGGGAGCACAAAGATCAATGGTTGGCGGCGGATGAAAATGAAAAGGATATTATTATTCATAATTACTTAGAACGTAGAGATATAATGAAAATATCTTGGCGTAAACTGCAACTATATACTGAATTTGATTCATGGTTTATATTGAAATTGTTTAAGCGTAACGAAACTACAGTTAAACAGTTTGATTTTTGGTCTTTATTGGGAGATATACAATCGTATGGTTTAAATAATGTTATAGTAAATCATCAAATTATCAGGAATAAAGATAATTCTCTTAATATCTGGCTGACTCCAGCTTTTCTTGAGGAAAAGGGTTCCCTGCCCGATACCACCATTCTGCAAGTATTGCTTATGGCTTTGGGTATAGAGGACACAGAGCCATTAATGCAACAATTAAATAGAACCGATTTAAAATGGCAAAATCTAACGCAAAACTATGCCGATATAGCCGAGAGTAAAGAGACGACATTGGACAACATATCTGAGCTCTATCCTCGCCTTAGTTTAAAATTATATATTGAAAATCTATTAGGTTCAGAGCTAAATAATCTCACAAATATAACTTTAGGAAATCCGGAATATTTTGAATACCTTAATGGAAAGCAATGGACTAATGAAGAGCTGGAACATTTGTGTAATTATTTAATGATAAAGTTTCTGTTTTATTTAGCAGAGGATAGTACATCAACATTTACTCCACTCGATTGTATAAAAGATTTACGTCGTAAATTTGATTTGGCTGTAAATTATGTTTATTCTGAAGTGTTCTATAAAGGAGAAGCAATACAATTTAGTGAAGCTTTGAATAATATATGGTTCAAAATAAAAGCCGTAATGGTGAATATTTTTGAAGAGAATTATTTAGGACTTTCTGAGCCACAAATTGTTTATCTAAAGGAAAAATTGGCTGGTATTAATGCGAATACAGGAAATTTACCCCGACCTTCTTATTCCAATTTACAAGACTTCTATAAGGACTTAGCCGGCTTGGAAGATAATAATTACTATAAAAATCATTTGTTGCTATTGAAACAACGTTTTCGTAAATCTTTATATTATGCTCAAACTCAAACGCATTTCATAGTGTCAGACAATCGTATGGGTGGTGTTTCCTCGCCGTTTTATGCACTTCAGCAAAATATGGTGATTATACCATTTGGCAGTTTTCAATTACCTCTATTTAACTACACCCAAACACCTCTTCAACAGTTATCACTATTCGGTTTTGTCTTGGCTCATGAGCTAACACATGCATTTGATACAACCGGCTTAAATTATGATAAACAGGGCTTTCCTTTAACGTTTTACTCAGATATAATGGATCATTCTAACTTCTCCAAGTCCATAGAATGTATGCAACATCAGCAGTCTACGGATGACATTGATGAACGTATTGCTGATCTCTTAGCTGTACGGGTGGCTTATCGTACTTACTTGGAAAACTATGCAAAAGATGATGGCGAAACAGATGATTGGCGAAAAGAGTTTTTTCTAAATTTGGCACAATTTTTCTGTGGCAAAGATAATATCAATTTTATTGAACATGATTCTGATGCTGTACGTGTGCAGCAAATGTTAATGAATTTTCAACCATTCTCAGAGACTTTTGGTTGTTTGGATGGCAGTACTATGAATCCGAAAACTAAATGTAGACTTTATTGAGGATATCGTGGTTTCATATAACATAATTTCCTGTGAAGAAGGGAGTGGAATATACTTATAAAAATGTATATATGTATGTAAAGAAAAGTAGAATAGGTGCTAATGTATTGTATATATGTAAATAAAGTAAAAAACAAGTAATATTTCTATATTCGGCTGTGCCGAATCTTTTATACCCTTCACCAAGTATGTTAAAAAAAACAGTTTTTATTTATTTTGTATCTCTGCACACATGTCACACATAACATACACACAAACAAATATAAACTGTAGCAGAAAGAAATATTAACCGTTGTACTGTAATACCACCGTCAAACTGTATTACCACCCTCAAACAAATATGAGCTGTATTTCCAACATATTACTGCATTATCTTCTTGTTCTTGTTATACCCTTTACCTTCGTGAGAACAGAACAGCATCCAAACATACAAACAAAATACACAACTGAATAAAACCAAATACATCTACACACGCACATGTACATTTTTATCCAATTTACAGTGTTGTTGTTGCTTTTTAAACAAAGCATGAAAAAAATGTGGCTTTTTTGATGCAATTTTCAGAGGTTGTCTCGGATTTTTGCTCATATCTCCGTTATTTATAGACCGATTTTGCTAATTTTAAATAGCGATCTTCTCGAAAGTATGTCTAATTAAATTATTGAAGATTTGATTCTCGCCGATATCTGGGGACCTCTAAAAACTGATTTCAACAAGCACACAGACAGACAGACAGACAGACAGACATACGGACAGACAGACAGACAAACAGACGGACATGGCTTAATAACTACATTACATAAGAGAAATTGTCCCCAGTCACATTAAAATTCTTTGTCAAACATACTTAAGCTTTCATTAAGTCAAATCATAACTTATAGGACCTTTATGTGATCAATAGTGTTTAAAAATGCTTTATTTATTTTACAACTACGAAAATATTAAAAATTTAACCCAATTCCCTAATAAAGTCGGCATTTAGTTTTAGGATTCATAGGACTTCCTTCCACACAACCAAAGGCTTCCGAAAATGGTTGAAAATTCATTAAAATTTGTCTCAAACGTACATCATCTGCATCATGATCTATGAAATTTACACTATCTTTGGTACAGAAAAATTGTGCCAAATTCATAAAGAATTCTTTGCGCCAATCACCTTTAGCAGCTTTTGAATAATATTCCACAAAAGTGCGATAGACAACTCTTATGGCGAAAAGATCAGCAATACGTTCATCAATTTCTTTAGTAGGCTGTTGATGTTGCATACACTCTAAGGAGTGGGTAAAGTTAATATGATTGATTATATCGTTGGGAAGGGGTAAAGGCAAACCTTGTTTATCATAATTTAAACCAATAGTATCAAAAGCATGCGTTAGTTCATGAGCCAAAACAAAACCAAAAACTGATAACAGTTGCAGAGGTGTTTGTCCAACGTCAAAGAGTGGTAATGCAAAACTGCCAAGAGGTATAACAATCATATTCTGTTGAGACACATAATACGGTGATGTTACAGCACCCATACGATTGTCGTTAACTATGAAATGTGTCAGATGTTGAGCATAGTATAGTGATTTACGAAAACGATGTTTTAATAGTAATAGATGATTTTTATAATAGTTATTTGCTTCCAATTCCCTTAAATCTTGATAGAATTTCTCGATAGTAGTATAGTTAGCTGACATGGGCAAATTTCCTTGATTAATAGAAATTTCTTGTAATTTATTATGGAAATAATTGATTTGCTGTGGGGAAAAATTTAAATGATTTTCTTGAAAATATTTTGCCATAGTTTCTTTAATTTCATGAACTAGTTTGTAGAGTGTTACTTGAGAACTAGTTTGTTGTATAAAGAAGGGATGGTGATAGAATATATAGTTTACTGCCAAATCAAATTTTCGTCGCAAATCTTTTATACATTCCATGGGTGTGAAACTCATTGTACTATCCTTGGCTAAGTATGATAGAAATTTTAACATTATATAATTGCACTGATGTTCCAGTTCCTCCGCAGTCCATAGTTTTTGATTTAAATGCTCAAAATATGGCGTATTTTCCAAAGTAATATATGTCAGATTATGCAGTTCTTTATCTAGAAGATTTTTAAAATAAAGTTGAAAATTTAGTTGTGGATAGAGTTTAGTAATGTTTGACAAGGTGGTTACTCGGATCTCAGTGTTGTGAGTATACTTAAGTAATAGGTTTTGCCATTCCAAATCGGTTTTAATCAATTGTTGTACAATGGTTTCTATATCCTGTATACCCAAAGTCTTTAATAATACCCGCCAAATTTCCTGCTCCACCAATCTCTCCTCCTCTTTTTCGATGACAGCTGGTGTTAGCCATATATTAAGCTTGTTATCTTTATTTCTTACAATTTCCACATTAACTATAATATTATTCAAACCATAAGATTGCAGCTGTCCCAATAGAGACCACAAATCAAAATCTTTAACTGTTACCAACCATTGCTGTTGATTTTCATCTAATAACGGCCAATTTAATTTCCTACTGGGTTTGATTTCTTGAAAATATTTTCCTAAATCTCTCTGAGTTTCCCTTTTGCAAGACTCCAAGTATAGTCCCATTTTATCATAATACGTTTGCTTTCGACTATAAACATGATATTGCAAGGAGTTGCGTAAATGTTTCATTAATCGTTTATTCATTTCAAAATTTAATTTTTGTATTATTTCACCGTAATTGGGATCAGGATTATCACGGCTATAGTTGCAGCAGGCATAAGCATAAAAATTCTCACACGCCTCCTTGGGATTTAGTTCAGTAGCTTGTGTATATTTTAAAATTAAATAAAATAATAATTTATAGAAAATTACAGTAAATACTTTCATATTGGCGTGGTGTGTTTGAAAGTACGTTTTATAAATAATACTAAATTGAATTGGCGATAAGAATGATCAAGAAATATACTATTTACGTATACATATGTATACAGAAAGCTTTTTAATTAAAGCGATGAGTAGTGTGGTAAGCTAAATAAACAAACAACAATGCCTAATCGTATATACCCTTCGATCAGTATAGTTTACTGTATAATGGCTTTGTAATGCTCTCCAATATTGTTACTTTACTCACTTTAAAGTATACCATAACTATTTCCGTATGTCTGTCCTTCCGTATTCTTGCGTCCAAAGAAACATTTACAAAACGAAACAACAACACTGCTACATCCCTCCAATGGATCGTTGGATCTCATTCCCAGCAAAAAAAGAACATCCATGGAAGTACTTTAAAAAACCTAAAGAAGTAATGATGTTTAGCACAGGCTTGTCTTTTTATTTGATTCAAAATTCTGAAGTCATTTTCAAGAAGTAATTTGTATGTTCTGTTTTTGGAAGTAAAAAAACATCACTTCCACAGAAGGTAAACAAATTCACTTAGTGCTACTTTTGAAGTGATGATAAATGTTATTCTTTTAGAAGTACTTCGTTTTATAGATAGATAGATAGATAGATAGATAGATAGATAGATAGATAGATAGATAGATAGATAGATAGATAGATAGATAGATAGATAGATAGATAGATAGATAGATAGATAGATAGATAGATAGATAGATAGATAGATAGATAGATAGATAGATAGATAGATAGATAGATAGATGCTGCTTTAGTAGGCTTGGCTAGTGCGGCAGATAATGCTACAAGTCCCCCACAAGATACAATGGAAACTAATGCAAGGTCAGATAATACAGAGCAAGACCTAGAAACATGTGAGCTGAGAAAAGCCGAGGCAGGAACGTTTAAACTGCTAGATGATAAACTACTATGCGGTGGCTTATAAGGCTACAAATATTCACAAAACCTACTCTGTGCTTTTGCTCTTTTTCATGAGCTCAAGGATCAAAGAAGGGAATTATACGGGATCAACTGTGATCCAACTCCTGTAAGAAGAGACCAGTCATCAACTACGCAGGCGGATTGGTAGCAGAAAAAAGCAGTCTTCGACTGAATCCCCAACACAAGAGAGAAAGAGGAAAAAGGCAAAGAATTCTTCAACAATTGCAGCACTTCAAATGCCGGCAGTGATAAATGACCCTGTCCCTGTACAGGAAGGAGTCAACATCCCCAACAAAGATAGCGGTTGGATAACTGTTAAAAGACAAAAAGAGAAAAAAAGCCAAAAGAGATTAAAAACCAAAATGTTTTTCGTGACCAGGGAGAAGCCGTTTGCTATTAAAGTTGCTTCGACAGAATCATACGCTGAAATAATCAAAAAGATGAAAGAAAAAATAAACCCGGTGGAAATTGGGGTCGAAATAAAAGCCATACGGCGCACAATCGCCGTATGGCCTAAAGGCGAAGACCAGGCTGAAAAACTTAAAAATGCAATAAGTCAATTCCTTGGACAAGATATTAACGTCAGAACTGTAACAAATAATCCGTTTATTGACATAAGAGACATGGACGAGGCAACAGGTGAATCCGAGCTGTTAACTGCTCTTCAGGAGGCTACAAAAAGTGAAAACATAACTACTTTTAAAGTGTTAAATATAAGGGAATCATATGGTCAGACTAGACAGGCTCTGGTACAACTGCCAGGACATCTTGCCGCAAACCTCATACAGATGAAAAGAATCAAAATAGGCTGGGTTATGTGCCGAATAAGAGTCAAAGAGAGAACAACCAAATGTTTTAGATGCCTTGAACAAGGCCATACAGCAAAAGATTGCCAAGGGAAAGACAGAACGGAGTTGTGTAGAAAATGTGGCAAAAAAGGTCACAAAGCCAAAGAATGCACAAGAGTTAGTTAGTTATTTAGTTTGTTAGTTTGTTAGTTTGTTAGTTAGTTAGTTAGTTAGTTAGTTAGTTAGTTAGTTAGTTAGTTAGTTAGTTAGTTAGTTAGTTAGATAGTTAGTTAGTTAGTTAGTTTGTTAGCTATTAGTGCATTTCATCTTTCAAACACTACAAATAATTTTAGAATTACTCTTCACTTTGTTTGTGGTCAAGATAAAAATAACATGTTAATCTGCAACTATATTTTTTAAAAGAACAGTCGCGGTTTCAATCTCAACGTTTCAACATATCACAAAATGTTTATTTCTTATAAACATTTAATAAAAATATTACTAATCTATCAAACCTTTCGACCGGCAAGTTTAAAATACATTCGAAAAACAACAATTAAGAAGGGACCTTGTGAAGACTTCTATGAATATGCCTGCAGCGATTATAGTAAGGACAACCCAGATAGCAACTATAATGAGATACTACAACATTTGGATTATAAAACAAATAAAAAGCTATTGAAATATATGGAAAGAGCTTTAAAAATTCGCAAATTATATTATACCGAACATCCGGAACTCGAAACCTATTATGATAAAATGTTGACATACTTTGAGGCCTGTGTGGGTGAGGAAGACTATGAAATAGGCAATTATTTAGACGTAATCAAGGGTTTGTTTTATAAAACAAACTTTGATTTTTGGCCATTGTTGGGTCGTATGCAGTCGTATAGTTTAAATAATGTCATAGTTCAATATTTGATAACAAGGAATGCGGATAATACGCTTACTATTATATTGTCACCAGTAACGTTTGATAAGGAAAATAGTGTTTTACCTGATAGGCAATCGCTTTTGAATATCATTAATAATTTGCATTTAACTAATGAGGAGGCAAAAATCAAGAATTTATACGCAACAGAGTTGGAATTGCAAAAGCTGCTTAAAAACACTACAAAAAATGATTTAACACAATTATCTATAAAAAAATTAATTCAACTTTATCCGCGTTTAAATTTCAAGTCATATTTTGAAAACTTATTAGAAGCAGAAATAAATAATATCTCTTCTATTACTGTAAAAATTCCTGCATATTTTGTTAATTTAAATGAAAAACTATGGTCTTCCAAGGAGTTGAAAAATTTGCAAATTTATTTATTAATAAAATTCGTATATTACTTACAGCTGGATGGAGTAAAAGACTTTGAGCCCTTAGAATGTCTTAAAGATTTAAGAAATAAATTTGATTTGGCCATAAACTATTTATACTATCATGACTTTTATAAATTGAGAGCAAAAAAGTTCAAACTTGCCCTTAGTTCTATGCTCGTCAATATAAGAGATATTATGGAAATATATTTCAAAAAGAATCATTTGCATTTGTCTATCGAACAGATAAATGTGTTAAACAACAAAATTCAAACAATTAAACTTAATATTGGAAATTTACCGGATGGCTTTGATTTTAAAACAATACAAAGCTATTATCAGGAAATACCTCAACTGGATCGTAAAAATTATATAAAAAATCATTTACTCTTATTGAAACATCACTTTCGTAAATCTTTGCTGTATGAAAGAAATCAAACACATGATATCACAATCGAATATACGAATCCTTCGCCCTATTACCTGCACCGGAAAAACATGGTAGTCTTACCCTATGCCTCCTTTCAATTGCCGTTATTTCATTATAATCAAACACCTCTACAACAATTGTCACTCTTTGGCTTTATCTTGGCCCATGAATTAACACATGCTGTTGATAATATCGGCATACAATACGATCATCAAGGTTATTATTTGACCCAAACTTCAGATATACTAAATCACACGAATTTTATAAAATCATTAGAATGTTTACAAAAACAAATGCCTACTAAATTTATACAGGAACGTGTTGCTGATATATTTGGTATGCGTGTGGTATATGAAGCATATTTGCAGTACTATGCCCAAAATCAAAAAGAAGATTGGCGTAAAGAATTCTTTATGAATTTGGCACAATTCTTTTGTGTTAAAGGCAATTTAAGATTTATTGAACATGATCCGGATCCAATGCGTTTGCAACAAATTGTTAAAAATTTTGCACCCTTCGCAAAGACTTACGGCTGTAAGGTAAACAGCCCCATGCATCCGAAAAAGAAATGTCGTCTTTATTGAAATGTTAAAGTAAATCATAAGTTATTTTATAAGAAATATATGTATGTACGTAGAAGTAATACAAGTCTATGTAAAGTAAATAAATATTGTGAAGGCTACAATAAATCGTTAGCTCATACATATAATATACAATCCAAAGCTTAGGACAGAACCAGAACATAAATAGAATAGAACTAGAATAGAACTAGAACAGAACTAGAACAGAACTAGAACAGAACTAGAACAGAACTAGAACAGAACTAGAACAGAACTAGAACAGAACTAGAACTGAACTAGAACTGAACTAGAACAGAACTAGAACAGAACTAGAACAGAACTAGAACAGAACTAGAACAGAACTAGAACAGAACTAGAACAGAACAGAACTAGAACAAAACTTCACAGACAATATGTAGATCATACTCTTGAGAATCGTTAGTCAAGACTGTAAAGAGTCTAGAGTTAAGAGAATCTATAGTCTTGACTTTAGTATCTATTCCATACTCTAAATGATAGAGAATGAATTCTGCATACTATATTGAATCTGTAGATCAAAATATATATAAAGGATTTTTAATTCAAACTGTGGGCTAACTATGGAATAATATTTTCCTAAATATATTTTTCATTCCACCTTATTAAGCCTACAATGTACCTATTGTGCACTTTTATGCAAATTATCGTCTTAAATTTTATACATTTTCTCTGTGTATTCCTCATATCGATTTCCTTTGCTAATATGGTATTTAGGTGCAAACTCTCGTAGTAAAACAAAATAAGAGATACTAAACAAACTTCCAAACAAACTGATAAAGCGGCTGATTTTATTGTTATTCTTCGTTTATTTTTGGATTGATATATAAAATAAAATAGAATTTAAATAACAAAAACATCATAAATCTAGTCAGATGTATAAACATGTTAATGAAAAAAATAAGAAGAAAAGAAAAAAAAAGTAAAAATAATAAAAATAAAATTTCTGGATGTAAGAAATGAATAAATAAAAAAATAAAATTTTGCAATAAAAAGAAATTTAAATGCAAAATATATATATAAAGTGAAATGTAAATTGTTGATGAAATATGTAAGTAACGATATAGAATTATAGTCCAGGCTATAAAGTAAAAAATATATATAATGCTGACTGTATCTATAGTTCTGACATATAGTCCAGACTTTGGATGTCTAGAGCGTAGAACACAGAAATCTTTTGTTCAGACTAAAGAGTATTTTTAGTCAAGATTAAAAAAATTCATATAAAATATAGAACACACTGTTTAGCAACCATAGTTCAGACTATAGTCCGAATTATTAGGAAACTATAGAGAGCAGATTATATCGTTCTAAATCCTACATTGGTAGAAAGTAAAAAATAAGCTCTTTTACTGGCTTTAATCGTTTTTTATACATTTGTAAGCATACATGCATTTAGAATTAAGAGTGCAAGAAAGCTCGTAACAAAGCTCTTTGCCGAAGAGGGTTCTGAATATATTCCGTTTGTATAATATAATTTTCCCACCCTATGAAGTATATATGTATATTCTGGATCCTTACAGATAGGGAAGTGGATTAAGCCATGTCCGTCTGTCTGTCAGTCTGTTTGTCTGTCCTGGCGAAGTGGATTAAGCCATGTCCGTCTCTCTGTGTGTCTGTCTGTCTGTTCGTCTTTCTGTCCCTCTGTCCGTCCATCTGTCTGTCTGTCTGTCTGTATGTTTGTAAAAATCAATTTTTAGAGGTCCTCAGATATCGGCGCGATCCGAGTCTTCAATAATTCTGTTAGACATGCTTTCGGAAAGATCGCTATTTAAAATCAGTAAAATCGGTGCATAAATAACGGAGATATTAGCAAAAATATGAAACAACCTCTGGAAATTTCATCAAATACTGAGACAGAAATTGCAACAAAACAAAATACATAATCATACGGTTAACTTTGTTATTGTACTCTTGTTTATGAAAGCAAGGCAGAGCGAGAGCAGCAGAGCAAGAGTAGCAGGGCGAGAGCAGCAGAGCAAGAGCAACAGAGCATGAGCAACACTAGTGTATTGGTATTTGCTAGAAACATGAAATTAAGCCTGAGGAACCTGGCTCAAGTTAGAAACCATAAAAGAGAACTTTTTGGTACTTTTGTTGTTTTTTAAAGAGGTACTTTTTGAATATTTTATAGTAATAAATCTAGCTAGGAACATGAAATTAAGTATATAAAGTCCGGATTGGATGAAAACAATTCAATAGGGATTTGAATTTAGAAACATGAAATTAAGTATGTTGAGCCTGAAGTAAGTGATGTAAAAGAGGACCTTTTGGTACGGACTAAAGTCTGGATTTGTAGGCTAGTCTATGGTGTTTCTAAAGTCCAGATTATAGAGTATCTATAGTCGTGACTATAGATATTCTATAGTTCCTATTATGTTATAGAGTATCTAAAAATCTTAATGATCTGCTGAATATATAGATATATTTATTTTGGACTATATAGTATACATCGTTCAAAATACATATAGCTATTCTAAAGTCAACATTATATAGGATTTGTACGCTAGACTATGGCGTTTCTAAAGTCCAGATTAAAGAGTATCTACAGTCAAGACTATAGAGATTTTATAGTTCCTATTATGCAGTATCGATAGTTCCACAGGAAGAGAAACTATAGTCCAAATTGTAAGGAATCTATAGTCCAGACAAGCGAGTATCGAAGCTTCTATGGAGTATTGACTATATAGGATCTATGGTATAGAATACAGAGGATCTATAGTACAGACCATAGAGAGTACCCACAGATGATCTATAGTGCAGACTAATAGGATTCTATAATCCAGACAATCTAGTCTGGATACTATAGAAAAAAAGTTACAAAACATAGCCTAAAATTTGTATATCTATCTACCTACAGTAGAGTACTTAGAAAAATACATTAACAATAGAAAGAGTAGACAAAAAAAAAAGAAACAAATACAAAACATGAAGAAAAAAGAATTGATGAAAACAATTTAAATAGATTTTATAGACTCAGATTTTGATTCAAAAATGAAACAGAGATTAGTTTTAAGCAACAAGTACTTGGATGAAGAAGATTAAATTTGTGCAAAAAAATAAGTAAAAATAATATATAAAAATTTTTAAAATATACAAAAAGAACAAACAAACACAAAAAACACATGCATAACGAAGACAATAGCAGATTATATCAAAAAAATTTATAACAAGAAAAAAAAATAAAAAATCAAACAAATAAAAACTAAACTTCAACATGTTAAAGTTCAGCATTGTCTTTGGCTTGCTGGCGTCTATAATCTGGCGTACAACACCGACAAATTGTCGCCAGACCCACAATCAAACACAGAACATCAATCAATTGGCTGCCTTAAATATTGAACGTTACATGGATGCAACGGCACGACCTTGTGAGAATTTCTATCAATATGCTTGCGGCAATTGGTATCAGCAGCATATTGATGAAATGGATTATGGTGATGTCTTGGGTTTAATGGATTATGAATTGAATCGTAAATTGGAGCATTTATTACGAAAACCATTGGCAGAGCAGTTGACAGGCAGTGCGCGTAATAGATCAGATGAAAATTTAACGTTGCATAGTATTAGTACCACTGAATCGACGGATGAAGATGCTTGGAGTGTGGGACAATCGTCGAGTGTGTACGATAAAGTTAGAACCTATTATAAGTCGTGCAAGAAAGTTAAACCGTATAATTTGAAAAAATATTTGCAACTAGTGCCGCCTGGTAAGAAGGTTCATTGGAATGTATTGGCTAAGCAGGGCGGTCGTAAATGGAATTCGGAGAACTTTGATTGGTTAGAGACCGTGGCCCGTTTACGTTTGTATGGCTTAAATGGTGTCTTACTTAAGGAACAGGTTCTACCGCGATGGGATGAGTCATCTTCAATGAGCATTTATCTTGATAAACCCGATCTAGCTGAAATTCTGGCCATGGGAGAGGGTGTTATTATTGAGTTACTTATGGATATAGGACAGACTAAACGTGTAGCGAATGAAATAGCTCGTAAGGTCAATCGTTTTGAATTCCAATTGCACAAACTACAGGAACTCGAAGATGAAGAGGGTCCCAAAGAAATGCAATTAAGTTATTTGCAAGAATATTTGCCACAAATCGATTGGTTGTCTTATCTCAAGGAACTAAAGGGACCCGATACGGATTTATCCACCACGGTTATAATACAAAACATACCCTATATGAGATCCTTAGTTAAACTTTTAAATACCGTAGACTCCTCAACTATCTGCAATTATATAATGCTGAAATTTCTTATCTATCTAAAAGCTCAAGGACCCAATGAAATCACGCGCCAGGAGTGCATAGCCAGTTTGAGAAGAGCTATGCCTTTGGCTTTAAGCTATATGGTGGGTGAGCATTACTATAAGGATGCGGAGAAAAATGATCAGCAGTTGGATGAAATATTTAAAAATCTTAAACAAACTTTCCATGATATTATTGTAGAGAATCGTTTACAATTGCCGGAAACTATAGTGCAGACGCAATTGCAGAAAATCGATTGCATGGAACTGAGAGTAGGATTTGCTCCCAGGAATGCCTCACCCGAATACTTTGATATGTACTATGAGCGTGTGGCTCTAGATCCCAATAATTTCTATGCGAATCAATTAAGCCTTCTCCGGTTGAGTGTGGAGCATAGTCATGAAACCTTAGATCCTCTCCTGAAACCCGATCTTTTAATAGACGAAGCTGTTATATCGGCAGAATGGCTGGGCAGCTCTTCATCTCCTCTCTATATCAAGCCTCGCAATGTTGTTATTATACCTTATGGTTTCCTGCAAATGCCCATCTATCATCGCAACTTGCGTGATATCTTTAAATATTCGGTGTTAGGTTTCTCTTTGGCTCATGAAATGTTGCATGGTTTCGATTCATCGGGTATTGACTATGACAGTACTGGTAATATCATGGGTCCCAGCGAAGAGATTTCAGCCAATCAACGTTTTATTCAAGGTCTGCGCTGCATGCAAAATGAATTGGCAACCGGTTCTCGTAGCCTTAATGAGAAATTAGCTGATTATGAGGGAATACGTTTGGCCTATAATGCCTACTTTAACCTTAACTCTTCCAATGATATGCATCAACATTTTCCCAAAGCTTTACGCTCCCGCTTTCTTTTGCAGTTTACTCCTCAGCAGCTATTTTTCTTGAATTTCGCTCAATTTTTCTGCGGTAAAGTACATCCGAAATTGACACATTCCGCTTATTTGGATCATGCCTTGGACGAGTTGAGAGTTTTGCAGACATTGGCAAATTTTGAAGAATTCGGTAGGGTGTTCAATTGTGAGAAAAAAGATAAAATGCAGTCGAGACATCGTTGTCGTTTGTGGTAAGATTGTGTGGGTGTCATAAATGATTGTAAAGTGATGTGTAAAATACGAGTAATAAATTTAAAATTTAGAATGCTAAAATGCATAAAAATTGCGTTTATTTTGGTGTCAAAATTTATTCGCGTTATCACGAGTTCAGTTTTAATCAACATTTCTAGTTCAGTTCTAGTTCAGTGGTTCTTCAGTTTTAGTTCAGATATAGTTAAGTTTTAGTTCAGTCCTAGTTCAATTTAAGTGCAGTTCTAGTTTAGTTTTAGTTCAGTTCTAGTTAGGTTTTAGTTCAGCTCTTGAAGAAATCTGATAAAAAATTTCTATCTCCATCTTACAGATGTGCATGGAACGTATGTGCAATATTTAATTCCGAATATACCTAGAATAACGTATACGTCAAACATATATCATAAAAAAATTTTATTTTCTAGTTCTATTCCAGTTCTGTTCTAGTTCAGTTCTAGTTCAGTTCTAGTTCTGTTCTAGTTCTGTTCTAGTTCTGTTCTAGTTCTGTTCTAGTTCTGTTCTAGTTCTGTTCTAGTTCTGT